>NW_024371149.1:2274144-2560654 GCF_014805655.1 Passer montanus | reverse complement strand
CGCCGCCACCCCCGGCCCGGCCGCGCTTCCGCCCGCGTCAGCTGACTGCCAGGCAGCGGCCCGGCCGCACCGAGCCCGCGGAGCCTCCGGCGCGGCCGCCGCAGCATGGCCGGGGTCGTGGTGAGCGGAGCACAGGTAGGTGCCCCGGCCCGCAAGGCCGGCCGGCCGCGGCCCCACCTGCCGCGGGCAGCGCGTCCCGCCCCGGCCCTGGGAGCGGCTGCTCCCGCTCCGCGCCGGCTCCCGCCTCTCTGCCGGTGCCGTGCCCGGTGGGTGGGGGCGGCGGACGCGCACGGGGCAGGGTTTGGTTTCCAGCCGCCCCGCGCCACGGGACCCGCGCAGGTTTCGCCTCCGTCGCCGCAGCGCTGTCCCGAGGCCGCCGAAGGGGAAGGGCTGAGGAGCGGTGCCGGGGTGCGCTCCCACGGCCCGCCGGTACCGCAGCGCCCGGCCGGGCAGGGCGCGCTGCCGTGTGCCGCTCACGTGCGGCGGGCGCGCCCCCGAGGCTCCCGCGCTGCGCGCTCCCGGCGGGATGCGCTCCGGATCGGGACCGCGCTTGCTCTGCCCGGCTGGGGGCGGCGGGAACGGGCTGAGAGAGGAGTGAAATCTGCTAAGTGGTGGTGTTCCTCCTGAAACTGCTTGTGTATGTTTCGGTTTGGTTAAAGAGAAGTTGGGAAATGTAACACATCCTGCTGACTTTTACCCAGCGCCTTGTATGCCTACTGAAAACAATTCTGGCTGAAAGTTGATGACATTAGTGATGGACCTATGGTTAAAATTAGAACTTTCTTTTCCCCCCTAAGGAGAAGGAACCTTATCTTACTTTTGAAAATGGTTTGCCATTAAACCAGAGTGCTGCCCATCTAATTGCTTCTTTAATCTGGTCACTATTTTTCTGTGGAATTCATGTAAATATGTGTGTGATATGAAGGCAATTAATTGGCTAATATTGAAGCTGCTGCAGGAAACAGTTCCTGTGGTCTCTGTGGTGCACCCTGGCACTGAGTGGCATGCTGCCTTCTTCCCTTGAGCATGCCTTGAGCCCCTTAATTTGGCTGTGCCCAGCATACAATCCTCTATCAGCGTAGGGTAAAATGTAATGCTCAGCTGACTGGAAATATTCTCCAGATATAATTCCCTTCAATGGGAGAGAATATGCAGTAGTGAGAGTTCATACATGACCTTTTTGGTGACATTCCTTAATAAAGACGTTACTGTATGGGTTATTAAGATTGCAGTATCATTGTAGAATGATCACAGAGACTAAATGGTGATATCCTCTGAAACTAAAGCAGAAAGTGCAACTGCTATTGATAGTTAACTTATGTTTGAAATATTTTGTAACAACATTTCTTTTTAATGAATTGCATACAGTGTGTTGAAGAGTCTGCAAGAATATCTCAGGCCTCCATAGCCTATCTGGTGCTGGCCTTTATGGGAAACTCTGAACATTTTGGTGGGGTACTGAATGGGCCACCAGTAATGACTGACTGTGACCAACCTTCACTATATCCAAGTTGGAGAATTAGGTCACGGAAACCTCTACATCCAATTTTTAATCCTGTGTGATCGTCTGTGACTGGTATAGAAAAATCTAAGACATCTGCTGTTACTGATGTGCCTTGCAGCCAAAGAGCTGGAGTCTTGGGAGAAGTATGCTTGTTTTCATCTCTTAGTGGTGACATCTCTGGATATGTACTTGGAAGCTCACAGTCATTTTGAGGGTATTTGAAATGGAAGCAAAAGGAAGAAAACTGAATTATGTACATTTTATTGTTTTCTCAGTAAATGATTTTGAACTGAAACAATGAAAATGAAGAAATATTCTTTCTTCTGTCTACTGATATCTTGTTTTATATTAGCATTGTACTATGAGTGTGCTGAAGTGGACTCTGTAGAAGTAAAATGCCTTTACAAGTCCTCAGCATTGAAAGGCCATGATAACAATACATAATCTGCAAATATGCCTGTGAATAATCTGTTTGCACCAGTTGTGTAAACATATTTGCATATTATAACTGTTCAAAGGCTGAACCTTTGAAACATTTTATTTATTTTGTCTCCTGTGTGCTCTAAACCATGTTTGTATAAATCTTATTCTTCAATTTCTATTC
This sequence comes from Passer montanus, assembly GCF_014805655.1. Lineage (NCBI taxonomy): Eukaryota > Metazoa > Chordata > Aves > Passeriformes > Passeridae > Passer > Passer montanus. The sequence continues at coordinate 2,558,546 of NW_024371149.1, read as the reverse complement.
TCATGGATAGGGATTTGATGTCCAGGTAAGTTACTGAAGCAGTGTGTAGCAGGCCAGAGTCCCCTGCTCTTTCTCAGCCACTGCTCCCTGGGTGAAAGGCCAAGTGAGGGTCTTGTGCTCTTGCCTCTTAACACTGGGAGGACAAGACACTCTTGTCCTCCCAGTGTTAATAGGCATCATGTTTGAGTAATTTGTGTTTCAGCATGTTACATTGAACCAGATGCTTAATCCGAAGTGTTAAGCTGTTAATGTGATGTCTTTCAAAGGGTTTGCAAGTATTAATTTAAAGAAATCTACAATTCAGTGAAGAATGATGTAATTCTTTTATGCATATCTTTGTGTATGTTGTAAAACGCATTGTGATTATCTTAGACGTAAACTGGAGGAAAACCCTGACATATTTAATTCAATAAATTCTGCAAAACATTTTCTGTTCTATCCAAACCATTAGGATGCCAACTACCCAAAACCGTTCCTTTCCGTTTTGTTCTTATATATTTGCTCAAGTTGTGTTTATGTCTAGTAACAGAATATATTGCAAGAGCAGGTCTGATTTAACAAGGGGAAGAAGTTGTTAAACTGAGCTTCAAGCTACCTGTTTTCTGCTCATAAAAATTATTTCACTGTTGTCAGCTTTATCTGTTGAAGTTATTGAACAAAATGAATTAAATGGAATGCCATATAGTATTATCAGATGCAATCACTTTTAGAGCGTAGGAGATCAGGATGACTTGCAGAAGTACATACTGTCAGTCTGCTCTGCAGAGGAGTCTCTGTTTTAACAGAAGGTGGAATACTATCAAAACAATTTTGATGGATTTTTTTTGCATATTTTTCATCCAGCGTATTTTAGACTTGTGGAATATGGTATTGAAATTGACTTTATAATTAAACAAATGGATAATAACAGTGTTGTATAGATAGTGGTCTAACATGGTACTTAACTTGCTAGTTGGTCATTAAGGGAAACTAAGATTGCTGCAGCACAAAATCTGAAATGTCAGTATTTTGAACACAGAAAGGATGAGCCAATACAGATGTATAGAATTCTTGACAATAGTTTTGAAAAGCTTTGTGGGATTTCTTTGAAGACATCAAACCAATGACTTCTAAAACAGTACAGCAGAAATAATAGAAAAAGTTTAGCTGCTTTACTTTTTTTGTTCTTCTGGAAATATTATCACTCACTTTGTCCCAACTAAAATCAAATAAAAACAAACAGAATCTGAGTAGACTGGTTTTTGTGCTACCACTAATTCTTCCTGTGTTTGCTAAAGATGGGTTAGATGGGCTGGCATGAAAAAGATTACGCATACATGAGGGTAATGAGAAGCCAGAAATCTTTAAGACTTCCATGACTGTCTGAAAAGAAGCTGTATGCCTCATCTTCATGGTCATGGGCAGCCCTTTTGCACTATCCCTAGTGTGTTACTGGGAGTAATAATTTTCTCAAGGAATGGTTAGAATGGATTGACCGTGCACTGCTGAGGTATCTCTGCACCTAAATTTAGAAAACAACCTTTGCTTATTGTATATGAAGAGCCAAACTGGAAGATCTTTTGGAGGCTTCTGATCCTTCAAACAAATTTCTTCTGGAGCATGTCAGAATGCTAACGTTAGATCGAAGTATTAACAGTGATATAGAAGAAATGTGATAAATTTAATTGAAGTACTTTTACCTGGAAGGAGACAAAATGTACATAAAGACTATAGCTGTAATAAATATTAAGTTGATGGTATCAATAGGAAAATGAGTTTGTGTGATAGATTTTATAGCTGTAAAACTTTTATGTAGTTTGAAGCTGTAATGCCAGTTCACTGTATTGCACATTATAATTTGATCAATGAGACAGAATCTGGACAGGGAACTAAATCTACCGATGAAATGTTTCCTTGTTGCTTCTTTTTCTCAGGTGTCCTACATTAGTCAGGACTGTGAAGAAATTCCGGAATTCCTAGGAAGAAAATATGGACACATGGCAAAAAGGCTAGATCTTAGTTTCAACTTGCTAAGGTATGTGGCAATATATAGTTTTTCAAGTGCAATGTGGAATTCCAACTCCTAAAATAGACTGGGGTTTTTTTCAAAGTAGAAAAATGTGTGTTGGGTACATTTAATTGTTATCAAGTAGATGACACTGTTTTATAGGTAATGTTTGTCTCCTTTTCTCCCACACTTGGAGCACAAATAACCAGGTGAGTCTGGAAAACTAATGTGTGTTAACATAAATGGTGTCCGTTGAGAAGTTTATGCTTTGTTCTCTACTTAAATTGTAAAATAAACATTGTTACCTGAAGAAGCGAAGAGCGGGATCAAAAGTGAATTTTCCTTAACCAAAACAGAAGTAAGTATGTGTTTCTCTCCCTTCCTAAAAATTTTATTTATGGATTTCTGGTTATCACTATAAATGCTGTATAATGCTCTTTTCCCAGATGATGTGTTTTGTTCTATGATTTTTTTTTTGTGCATCTGTTAAGTGCTAAAGCTAGGTTCAGTTAGAATTTGTAATTTCCTTCTAAATATTTTAATACATGGATTGGTTTAGGATTCTGTAGTATTGCTGTGAGCTACTATGGCATCCCGTTTCATTTAATCCGTATAAGAGAGCCTGCTGAGGTTCAGCAGAGTGTATTTCAGGTTGAGAAATGTGGGTAAGTATGGAGAAAGAATTTGAATGCAATTGTCTGTTTAATAAAAATCAGATTTGTGGAGGTGGGGTTGTCACCCCTACAGGGTTGGACCCAACTAATTTTCCTTTTATTTTATTGGGGGGTAGCTTGTGAAGACTACTACAAAAAGTAGCGTGCTTGTGCCTTGTTTTCCTTAGAAGAAACAACCATTGATTTTAGCTTGCTTAACACTCATAAATCTTCTTCTGAGCCTCTGTTAACTCTGAAAGACTGAATGACACATGTAAGAGGTAGCCAAGCAAAGGGGACAGTAAAAGTGTGCATTGTTGTTGTCTTATACCGTGACTCTGTACCACTGGATATTGTGATCAGAAAAGAGAATTTGCTGGGGGAGGGGATCAAATAGTAATTTTTTTCATTTTTGTCATAAAGGTAATTCAAGGTCTGTATGTATATTAAGATTTAACATGTTGACAAGACTGCTCCTTCTTTACATTCTGGGAAAAAAAGTGTTTGTCTCAGTTAATGCATGATTTGAAGAACAGTTTGAATTTGTTACATTTCATAAAGTAAAATAATAACATTAAATTTGGATGTAAAGTACCACTTTAAAACTCTGATAATATTTTCATGGAGAGCACAAATTGTATTTCTGAAATCTGTGTTTTCTTTCCTTCTTTTCTTCTCTACCCAAAATGCTTAGCTTGTTTTTCAGAAGGGATATAATTTGGTTTTATTGAGGTTTGGGGAAGAACAATCAGCTTGTTATGTAGGAGAAGTTGTAGTTGTAAATCTGTAAAAGTATTTTAAGACCAGAAATCAGATTTCGGAAAGGGGAGAAGTAGATTTTTTTTTTTTCTCTCTTTGGGAAGCTAATACTAAATGGGTGAGGTAAGGATTTCTCATTTGAGTAGTGCTTAGATTTATTAAGCATATAGAAACTAAGAGTGAAATATTTATGATACAATAGCTGTTCACACTGGTCTGTGCTCATGTGTAAGGCCTGTACCTGCAAATTATTGGGAAAGTCAGAAAAGATGCAGAATAAATGTCATAACCTTGAATGAATGTGAATATAGAATAATGTCTTGGGCACCTGTTGAAGCAAGTGTAAGCAGTGACATCTTCTTTAAGCAGGTGTTATTGCTTAGAAATCTAACAATGTTGTAGTATAGTGATGAATTTTAAGATTTTTGTCAGTTAATGCTTAATTTGAAAAGTTTAGTTTGTTGTTTGCAGTGGGGAAACAATGCCTGCAATTAATGTTGAATTAGAAAGGAGTTTGATTTTTTTAGTATAACTTGATGTCTCTTGGTAAAAGTGTGAGTTGAATGAAGACCAAGGGTGATCAAAATACAGGAAAAGACGAAGAGAATACTGTGTTTTGCTAACAGTGTAGTTATTTGCAGTAAAGATGTTAGCTTTCATTATAACTTGATTTATTATTGGATGAGAGTTTGTTTGTGTGGGTTTTTGAAAGAAAAAAGAAAAACAAATGTTCTTACATCTGGTGGTTTTGTTTTTCAGATTTCCCTGGTTATTTTCTTTTTGCTTGGGATGTGTCCATGTAACAGAGGAGGGAAGGTTTGCCATTAGTTCTTTTGAACTGGCAGTTTAATACAGAGGGAAGTGTACATTTTTCACCATTTCTTTTCTGACTTCAGAATTCTTCCCAGACTAGAGCCCCTTCCTCTTTCTTAAATAAAATGTAGCGCTGTGTATATGCTTAATTATCTTTGCATCAGATGTGGTATATCTAATATCAGCACTTGATACATAATCACAAACAATTGCTTTTGTGTCTTTCTTGTTTGCCTTTTTCCAAGAGCTGGTGTCTCCTCTGGGTTCCCCTGAGCAGTACATGGATCCAGCTCTTTCTTCTGGCAGTCAAAGTGACTGTTACCAGTCACAGTGGTTGCACATCTCCCCTTTTCCCTGGCAGGGAAAGGAAAGAAAGAGGTGAAAGGTACAAGGGAACTTAAATGGGAATTTTGGGAAAGAGGAGGAGTAACCGCAATTTGTTTTGTGTGAGGCAAGGGGAAAAATGTGTGTGTGCTTAAAAGATGCTGTCTGTAATTGGGAGAATGTGGTGCCACTGGATTGTCTCCTGCTTGTGTCTCTGGCTGGTGGAAATCCTTCAGTCCCAGACAACTGTAGTCCACCTGTGACTTATTTGTTCTCATACTGTTTTCATTACATTGATTTTGTTTCAATACTTTCTAATATTTTTTGTTTCCTTTTGGGGCCAAGGGGAGGTTGTGAAGAAGACAGAGCCAAACTGTTGTCATATGCACAGCAAAAGAACAAGAGGCAGTTGTCACAGCTGCAGCAAGGGGATTTCCAGCCACCTCAGGGAAGGTTGAGTGGAAGAGGTGCCTAGAGAGGCTGTGGAATCTCCACCCTGAGTGGTATTTAAAATGTGATTGGACAAAACTCCAAGTAACCTGATCTAAATTTTGAAATTCCCCTTTTCTGAGCAGGGAATTGGACTAGGTGATCTCTAGATGCTCCTTCCAACCTAAATTATGCTGTGATTCTGCAGCTTTAATGGTGTGATATGGCCTGAGTTGTAGCAGCTCTTTTGACTTCATAGTGATTTTCAGGTATTTTAGAAATGAACTCTTTATGCTGTGTATTTTCAATAAGGCGTGTTTCAGGAGCAGAGGTGTTCTGCTTTGGAAATCTGCTCCTGAGCCTCTCATGGCAGCTGTATTTGATAGCCTTCCCTGGTGCCAGAGCCCTTTCATAATATGTGGATACATTCCCCAATTCTCATTTTGCGAAGGCATAGAGTATGGGAAGAAGAGACACTGATGTGTGAGGGTTAGTGTTACCTGGAGATGTTGTAAAGGATTTCAAGGTAGAATGAAAAACTATTGTTGATCATGGAAAGTTAAAGATTTCACTAAAAGAAGAGCAAGGTGAAGGAAATCACTGGTGAAGGAAAGCAAGTAAGTGAGTAGGAAGGATGTAATAGAGGTAGAGAGTAGAGATTTTAGTTTAGATGCATCTTGCTATCTTGTGGGAAGGAAAAAAACCCAAACAACCCACAACTTGTTCAAAGCGTTTTTTACTTGTCCTAGATAACTTTGTTCAAATTTTTTCCTTTCACATTCGAGGTTAAATGCACTCCAGTGCTTGAATAACAGATGTCAGTGGTTTTGTACAAACAGGTGCCATGCTTTTATAAATAACATCTACAGTTCAATTCACTGAGAAGTGCATCTTTTGGTTTTGTGCTCAGTAGTTTTAAACATGTGAGTTCTTTTCCTTTTTCTTACAGAGATTTCTTCTCGGTCTAAGCTATGAGGTGAAAGGGAGAGTGAATCTTTAATCTTGGCCAATGAGGAAGGATTAATCCAATAATTGTGCTCATGGAGATACAAATATCTCTTCCCTCTCTCTAGGGTGCAGATTATTTCTGCTAGGAGCCTGAATAATTTGCACAGTATGTGATTGTGCATAATTTCCACTGTCTGATGAAGAGGGTGCACGTATGAAAACATTCCCTTGAACTTCAGTCCTAGTCTGGAATGTTCCTCCATGACTTTTGTGAGGCTGAGGCTTTTTAATATCTTCTCTGTGGACTAGGTATTGTTCTTTCTCTCTTCTGCCTCCTGTTTTTTTGCCTGGGGGAATATGCAAGTGGCAGCCTGAAAATGGGCTTCAGTTTTTACAGGGCATGTTCCTCTTTGTAAATTGAGTATGTGAAAGAAAGGTGCTTTTTTTTTTTCCCTAACCACCTTCCCGGTCTATGCAGCAATAAGACATGCAGAACAGGAGGATGAACAACAAAAGAGAGATGGAAATAAAAGCCAGAATTCAAAACAAAGCATGACATATTTTTAAAGCCTTTAGACTCATCTTTATAGCACTTTAAAATGTTGAAGGAAATGCACTATTGTTAAAACTTTTTGATGGTTTTATTTATAAGGTAGAAAAATATTTTCACCATAATTGGGTAACTCTTAATCGTAGCAATTGCATATTTATCAGTATGAGGGGCTGTTATTAATGTAGCTGTCATGCACAAACACATTTCTGCATTAAATCCATTTAGTATGTGCATTATTCGGTCTAGAATGTCACCAGGACATCAAAGCCCCCTTAGGCATAAGAGCACAGTGCCCTGCTGTGGCTGCAGAAAGGGCTTGATCAATAAATGTAACATGTTAATGCAGAGCAAATAGAATAAAAGATTTCTTTGACAAGACATGAAAAATCACCTTGTGGCAGCTGGCATGGTGATGCCATTTCAGCGGAGACACTAGCAAAGTTGATCTGACAAGTAAAGAGGAGAGATGATGGTTATAAGGTGCTTTTGTTTCAAACTTCTTTCTTGACCTGTCAGGTTTTGAAGGAGCCTGAATGGCCCTTTTTTGTCATGTGAAAATTGTAGTCTTAGGCAGTTATGAAGCAGTTATCTCTTCTCAAATTGTGAATGCTGCTGTTTAATTGATTCACTTAGCATTTGAAACTGTCACGCATTAATAATTGCTAAATCCTGTAGATACTGCTCCAGTGTGTCATGCTTAAATGTGTAGTTATCAGAAAATTAATATCCTTAATGAACTGATGCTTTCAAACTAGCATTGCATGAAATCTCTTTTGCCCTTTCATTTGCTGAAGGTATATCAGCCAGTTTTTAGAGAAACCCCTCCCGACAGTTGTGTGGTTTTATTTATTTATTTTTTTGATGCCCAACAAATGCCAGCTTTGCTTTGGGTACATAGTGCGCTCAATGACAATAAATATAGTAATTATGCTGGAGTTGGTAATTAACATAATTATAGTCAATTACGACAAATACAGTGCAGAGCTAAATGAATGAGGGTGAGAAATTAGCAAGCTAATTGATTTACCTTACATGCTGCTTTTTCCTGCAACTAACAGTTGCAGATTTTCTGCAGGAAAGAGTGTTTACAAATAGCTGATTGTGTTTTGAAATGATTCTGTCTTGTGGCCCTCGCTGCTGTTTCCCTTACACTGAGGTGAAGAGGATTGAAATATGGGGTAATGGTTACAAGGAGAAAGGAGCTGCTTGGTCCTCACTGAATGCTTTGAAGGAAGATGTATGTGCTTACTTTAATTCTAGATGCTTCTTCCAGTATTGAAAAGAGAAAAACCTATGTGATCCTTTATAAAAGATATTGCTAGAGAAATTTTGGACATATGTTTTAATCCTCTTAGATGTGGCCTGAATTATCTAAGAAACATTTACCTATCTGTTTTATTGATGTCAGATCTGCAGAGCACTGGATAGATGAAGGAAGAATTGTTCAAGGAATCGAAGTGTGTTGAAACGGTGTGCCCTTGTTCAACCATCAGTTTCAATAATTTAAACCACTGGACCAGTAGGGATGCATAATATCATAACATTTGTGCACATAATAATTGCCTGTTTTGTTTCAAGATGATTTATGGTATCTTGTCTGAAATAAGTGTATTGGAGCTATGCAGTTAATCTGTTTCACTCTCCTTGTTTTTTTATTTTCTTTCAAGCATGACGACTGTTTGCCACGTGAAAGGAGAATGTATATGTTTAAGTATTGAAGATTTTGTATTGCTCTTTTAAGAAACATGTTGAGTAGTAGTTGAGATTTCTTTAAGAAAACATTAGCTTACAAATGTTTGTAAATTTTATACTGGATATTATTTACTGATTGAAGATAAATGGAATTGTACAGAGAGACTTCACAGAGAGATAATGTGGCTAAGCAGTCTGAAATTTATAAAATCTTGGTAATTTTTCTTTTACTATTGCAGTAAATGTATCAAGTTCAAATGAGTAGGAGTGTAGTTTGAGGTAGGTGCTCGAAGTTTACCCTTAAAGGGATGTCCTACAATAAGCACAAGATGCTGTTTTTAAAATAATGTTGAAATGTTATGAGTGTTTAAAAATACTTGTAGAGTAAGGCTGGTCAGTTGTTAGAAGTAATTCAGCTCCTAGAATCATTTTGCTGAATTAAATATTTATACATGGGAAATCATTGCAATTATTTACAGATATAATAATCTTTCTGTTGAAGTCTTACATGTTTATTAATCACTGTGGACTACATTATGTGTAATTATCTTTCTACTGAAAGAACTTCTTATTGTACTAGATGGACTGAAGACAAGTGTGTTGATGGGTTCATTCTACATGGATAATACCTAGGGAGTTGTCCAAGATAAAGTTTTATATATGTGTAACTATTGGAAAACTAGAAGGAGAGCATTACCAGTAACAAAAACAATTACAAACTTCAGCTATTAGCTCTGCTTTGGGCAGTTGATAGTCATCAAAGCTAAATCTGCTCCTTGCTCTCTTCTTCCCTTCCTTTTCCCTCCCAGCATGCCACCCTTTTAAAAAAGTGACATTTCAGCAGGAGCCAGGTGTGATCTGGCTAATGTATAAGGAGAGCTTTTTTTCCCCCACCTTAAAACTTAGGAAATACTAAAACTGTTAAGGTGCATCTTGTCTCTCATACAACAGCCATGCCTGTGTTCTGTTGTTTTGTCAATTTTAAATGTGATTATAGAATATTTGCCACTACAAAGCATTATCTGTGTGTAGTTTTGTGACTTGTATATTTTCCTGCTTGTCTTAATTCCGGTCATTGGTTTATTGCTGATATGAAGGGGACAAGTCAATGACTATTGTTGAAAATATGAAATTAATGAGTTATGGTGTGCACTTAAATATATCACTGATTTCAGCATACTATACCATGGATGTAAGCTGTACTTTTTAAATGGAAAAGTTATTTTTCCAAACTCAGAAATATATAAATGATAAGTACTATAAATTGTATTTCCGTACGGGTGGCTGTTGTCTTCTTTAGTCCCAGCAGCCTCTCTTTTTGTCCATTGATCCTTGCCTGACTTTTTATGGCCACATAGTCACTAACAGACTGTGAAAACACTGTTGTTTATACACCTCTGACCCCCCATGCTGGCCATTATCCATTGATTTACAGTACCTGACAGATCAGAACACAGGATTTTTCTGTTCTGCTTTCCTCAGGAAGGCTTAACATAGTGGAAGGCTTGTCTTAAAGGGTCTATCATGTGGTAGAACTGTGCAAAAACTTTTTACCTGAACCTTTGGCTTAGAGGACAGTGTAGGTTCATATTGTGTACTGGAGAATATTTGAGAGGATTACTAGAGCTTGAAATCTGGTAAAAAAATTAAACTAACAGCACCATTTGACATTAAGTGAAATAAGTTTGTGAGCTTTGATTGTTACATCCTTAATTATAGCTGGTGAATATTGCTGTGCTGGTTGGTGAAAGTTGTTTTTGGGGAATCCATGTCGAAAGGTCTGTTGCAATTATGAGGAAAGGTGAAATCTGTACTTCTGAGCAAACATGAGTGACAGTCTGGGACTTGAACAGAGATGGGGTTTTGTATTAAACATCCATTGACTCAAGGCTGTTAGTAAATAATTTTGACTGAGGAAGAACATTTCCCAGTGAACTGGTGTTTGCATCATATAATTTTCTTTGTGTTTGAATGTGTAGGGAGTGAACTGCTTTTTCTTGATCTGAGATTATAGTTGGATTTTGAAGTGATGTTGGATGCTAAATCTACAAGATCTGCAGTTGTTCTTTGGGTATCCAGAGCACTTAATTCACTGGCACAGTCAATCCAACACCTCTTGTGAAAACCAGTCTTAAACTAAAATCAATTTTTGTGTTGAATTCTATTCTGAAAAATAGGAATCTATGTTAGATTGAGAGAATATTAGTTAATAAATGGAAGACTATCACAGTCTCTGGAAAGTATTGGCATTTGGAAGAGAAAAAGTTTGATGTACTTGTTTTAGTTTTCAAAGAATGGCAGTAGATTGAAAATAATCTTAGTGATTGCTCCTGGGTAGTCCATGATTATCTGGATTTTAAGACTGGTAGACTTTTTTTCGAGAGCACTGGGGTTAAAGAAAAGGGCATGATAAAGAGCATGTGTTAAGTACAGTAATCAGATGGATCATTATTATTTTCTGACTTCCTTCATCTCTCTTACTCTAAAACAGTATTTTCTCATCATTGCTGTTGTGAAACAAGAGCGAAGGACTGCAGAAATAACTGAGTACAAGGAGCTTGGCTGAAGGGAAGAACCTGCATTAACCCTGGAATTATTGTCTCTGTCTTTTCTTCTCTGTTTTGTTGGAAGGTATCTTCTTTTCACCTTAAAGCAATATAAAAGATTCTCAGCATATAGTTGTAGATGTAAAGAACTTGGCTAGTTTTGCAGATTCCAATCACTAAGGAGGGCTTTGGTCCTCCAGTGTTCAAAAAACCTGCTGGTGGTCATGGTACAGAAAACTACTTGGCATTTGGCAGGAAAATACTTATGGAGCTTCTGTTTAGGCAGCACTTGTTTGTTTATATGGTCTTGTGTGGTTTGTGAGATCTTGCATTTTACATAAATGATCTTTGCATAAATTATCGTGGAGATTATTTTTCAGATGAAAAATACTGTCCCCAGACCCTTCTCTTGTGCAAGCATGAAGAGTGAGGAGCGTAGAAGTGCAAAAGGGCCATGTATTTTTCTCCGGCTCTGGATTCAGCATGTCAAACCAGACACGCTATACAATAATTATACTGTCTTTAGGGTCATGGTTAATGCAGTGTTACAGCTCAGTCGCAGGCTTTACCCATGAACTGATGCTTGCAATTATGTGACATTTTATAATTTTTATTTATATTTTTGTTTTGTTTCTCCTGGACTTCCCTTTTGATGATGCTTACCTGAGTGAGTTGCTCACTGGTAGAGCTGGAAGATTATTTCCTTTCTTAATACTTTATTTTGACTTTTAATTTCCCTGCTGAGTTTATAAATGGAAGTGGTGAATGTTCTTTGTATAATACAGCCGTTATTATTGCTCATGTTTGTAGGAAACCTTGCTATGGTGAGAGACTACAGTGGTAGAAATAAGTTTTAAAAGAACACAAGTAAGAGTTCTAATGTTAGGGGGTAGTTTACTTGGACCAAAAGTCAGGGAGGTTGATGGGCTCTTTCAGATTGGGCCCATAGTTCTCTTCAGTTGCTTAGGTGTCTGCTGTTTTTCCTGTGCAATTGGTATATGAGCTGTATTGGCAGATAGCTGGCCTTGTGCATACATCCAAGCATTACTCGTTTTTTTTCATAGAAAGCATAGTGTGTGTTGGCTGCTGCTGACAGCTTACTGGCATTTAAAGCACACACAGAGACACACACACCCCCACAGAAAAAATAACATCTTACGAATAAAGATCGTTAGGATGTAGGTATATTTCCTTTATATATAAGTATAGTATATGTATTATATGTATATGAATTATATTTTTAATCTATATAATCTATGTAAACTTGAGGGTGATGCTCAAGCATTTTTCTGCTTTGATTCAGCACTTATGGTAGGGCTTTGTCAATGATAACATTTTCACTTATAACCTTGAAGGAAGGAACACATTACTTAGAAGTTGCTTTCAAAAAACATTCAGTCTCTTGAGTGTAAAATCTCTTAAAGTACAAGGAAATGCAGCAGAACTGTCCTCGAACCATTTGAGATGCGTAAGGTCCAAGACTTGCTGAAGTGCCATGACTCTCCAAGGCTGCGTGGCCACAAAAGCACTGGATGAGGATGCTGTATTTTAGACTTCCAGGACTTTCAAGACATTTTAGTTAAAGAGATAAGAAAAACTTATCATAGTTGACATAGTTACTTAAGTGATAAAGTGTAGTGATTATTCTAAAGTGCTTAAAGGCTGAAGGAAAAATGTTCTAGACAGGCCAAGGATTAACAGTATATTGAATATTCGTAAAACTCTGCTTCCAACATAGTTATGTTAAGATAATTTGACAGTCCAGTGTGTGAATGTTCAAATCACAGCTGCTTAAGGATCTGAACATTTTCTACCTATTATCTTGCATTTAATACACTCTGTATCTTGGACAGTGAAGTGCTTTGGAATAGCACAAAAACAGTCATATGTGAAGGTGATTATACTGGAATTGCTGTGGGAAAAATTGTCAAGTACTATGTTTTCTAGGAATAGAAACTAAGCCGACTAAGTGAGAGGCTGTATATGTGTCCAGTTTACTTTCTTCCCTCAGTCTGTGCTGCCTTTTCTCCCCACTGCCTTCATCTCCTTAAATCAGCAGAAGGCTGCTGAAGGTACTGCTGAGAGATTTGGGTGCAGGTGCAATGTGAGGTTCCTGCATTCTTGCCAGTGGTCTCTCTTTTGTTCCCTGTGTTGCTTACAATGGGAGCCAGCCGTTAGCTCTTTCATGTGCAGTATTGGTTCTAGTTCTACCAGGTGCACAATTAGTAAATTGTCTGCCAGTCTAAGTGGGGAATGTCAGAGGGCAGTTCAGTTTCTTTCACTGTCAATTCTTTGGCTTCCTTTAAATAAGTCATATCAAATAGTCTCTTACTACCACTAATAAAAGGGCTTTTGAAATTTGGATGTACCTCTAATGAGAATCTATCTCAACCCATTTAATGTGGGCTACTACTTTGCGGTTGAATTATAGACTCTGCAACCAGAGGTGGTTTGAAACAAGAGGTTCACCTGCATTTAAATGGTTGAGCAGAAGAAGAGAATTTTCTAAAATTAAGGAGGCTAATGCGTTACTGTAGATTTTGTCTCACTTCCTAGTAATTGGCCAATGGAGGAAGAAAGAACAAATGCTTGTATTGAGCTGAAAGTGAATGGACAAGTGTTTCTTTGTGTGTTTTAGTATAGCATATTAAAATCTGGGTTGCTGTAGTCCTACTATTTTAAAACCTAGTGAGGTGGTGAAGTCAACTTTAAGGTAATCTTGCACTTTTTTTTTTCCTATTTTCTTTCTGTGTGGGGATGTAAGTGTACTGGAAGCATTTAAGATTAGTGTGGGTAGAGACACTAGTACTAGATACCTATCAAGGCAGCTATTAGTTGTAAAGTTGATGTTTGTATTTACAGCATAGCCTATTACTATCCCATAATATGGAATGAATAAATAATTCCTATATTATAGCAGATGCACCTTAGAAGGCAGAATAGCATCAGAAATGGTCAAAAAGCTTCATTCTATACACAGAAAATCAAATGTTTCAGGTTCTCTGCTTTATATTCAATGCACTGTGATGTCGTAATCTAAATCAGGTTTTCTGTATGATTCCCTGACTGCATGTTTCCATACAATTCTCATTCTTAGGGGGGAAAACAAAACTAGGGAAAAAGACTTCTGCACCCAAGTGAGTGGAGTGAAACCTTATTCACACCTCTCTTTTCCCTAGTAAAAAAACACAAGAAAGTCTGCAAAAAAGATAGGTACAAACTTGTTCTTCACAAACTTAGGATAAAAGTTTCTCTGTAAGTTCCTAATATCAAATATCTGAACTTAACCTCTGTGTCAAGAAATTTGCTCAATTAAATTATGTTCTTCTGCTTTTCAAACCACTTGCAGAAAATAATAGATATTTTCTTTCACTAGATTTTATATGCTGAATGCAAATGAGATTCTTGTTCAAATCTATCTCGTTGACTAGAAATAACCTTATTCATATTATAGAGTGCATTCACATCTATGCATATTATTTAGAAAGCTAAGTGTTTCTTGTGCCCATCCTGTGCAGGTCTCTTTCTTTGCAAAATGTTAAAATCTGTCCTTGTCTTTTGCTACAGAGCACTTTATGTATGTATTTATTTAATTAATTATTTATGTTAAGGCCCTCTTCTCTCTTAAAGTGAGCATTGGAATAGAAAGCAGATTGCTGTTGAAATTCCCTCTCTGGTGATTTCAGCTAATCCAACCACAACTAGTGTATTAAAAAGAGTAAACAACTCTCCCTCTTTTTTCCTCCTTGGTGTCTATGTAGTGGAGGGCTTTGACCCTATGTAAAGCTTTATCATGTAAAGCTTTACATGATAGATTCTTTTCAGATTCTTGCGTGAGTTGTGCTAAGGCTCCATATGCAAACTTGACAGTGCCTCTCTATGCTTGGTGTTACAACTTTAGGATTTGATGTTATTTAAATATACTAAAATGTACCCTGTATCAAACTGCAGGTGCTGCTGCACTTCTATTGCAGCATGGTAACACTTGCCTCATAAAAACTCAGGCTTGTGAAAGAGTTAAGCAAAGCAGCCAGAAACGTTTTCAGCTTTTACTTTTCAGATACAACCTTTTAAGCATACCTACATTTACCTGCAATGGCAATCGTTTTGCATTTTAATGACAAATCAAGTATGCTAACTTGCATTTGAAACGAAAGTGCCTTAAATGTCTCTGGCTGTCAGAATGAGATGTTAGGAGCTTGATGAAAAGAGAACAAAGAAGACAAAGTATGAAGCCTAGATACAGAGCAAAATGAAATAAAACCTTGTATGGCCTGTCAGGGGTGTCAGTTGATATTCCTATCTAAAGCACATTATAGTATTACTTTGCAGCTCATAGCTTACTCATCTGTCTTTTTTAATTCATCACATTCTAGCCCACATCGTTTAAGTCCCATGTGTCAACAATGGAAGAAATCTGTTAATTGACAAATGAGTGTCACAAATGTGAATTGGTGCCTTTACATCAGAGGCAGGTAGTCTCTGTTGTTTTTTGTCGGCTCTATTATTGGCATAAGCCAGTGTAAGACATCTGTCTTTGCCAGAATGAGAGATGACAGCCAGAGAAGGGCTGTCATTGTTTTAGTGCATGTTCATTCTGCTGAGATACTGTATAAAGATAAAATGTCAGTTAAAAGAATATGAAAAACTATCGGGAGGAAGTCCTTAAATTACTTGGGAAGGGGATCTGGGAATTGGTGCCAGAATTGAAATCCGAACGTTCCAGTTTGCATCTATCACATCAATTTAAAAATAATACTTTCTGAGTAACTGGGTCAGTTTATAAGGCATTTAGGAAAACGTTATGTTGTGTTGGCATAATTAGCTCATAAGATGGAAAGAAAAACATATCTTCACAGGATATGAGTTTATTACAAGTTCATTTTTCAAACATGTATAGAATTGTCTCAATAAAAATATGCTGTGTAGCATCTCTAGTGTTGATTTGCATCTGTTTTGAAATATTGAAATTGCTCTGTTCCAATTTCTTTTTCTGTTATAGTTCTATTTTAGATTGATGAATAACATAATGAAATAAAAAGCATAGCCAGCTGTGAGTTGATGAGACAATTAATAGGAAGAAAATTATTAACATAGTTCCAGGGTGTCTAGAGGGTGTACAGTATATAAAAGTTACTCCCAAATCACTAAATCCCTTTATTGCAATAAATGACTTTTTAATCTTGGATAGCACAGAAGAGAGGAGGAAAATGTTTTAATGGAGGTGGTAGAAAGGGGGAATAGAATTAAAATGTCATAAAAGGCTGCCATTTTACTTTTTACTTTATATCAAAAGTCATAAGAAAGGCAGATTGGCACTTTTATCTTCAGCAGCTCTTAGAATCAACCCTGTGCTCTACAGGATACTCGCTGTATAGCCCCCTCCTTCCCAAATGACCTGTCACTTGGGTTCTAAATGACCTTGGCTGAACTTGAGGCATTTTGAGGGCTATGTTGATGCAATCTGGTGAAGGACGAACTCTAGATCTGTGGGCTGGCTGAGTGGAAGTTTCATGATGCGTGTCTCTGAACTACAATTTATTAAAAGCCTTAATTTTAAAGTTACTTGGGTTTTGCATGTGAAATAAGGCTGTCAATATAGCAAATCTGAGATGCTCTGGATTATGATATTACTTAATACAGGTAAAATTGTTACTCATGACTTTGTAGGATGTGTGTTTTCTTTTTTTCTTTTTTTTTTTTAACTTGCTTCTAGCAACTAATTGAGTAGAAGAAAAAAATATCTTTTTCCCCTTCCCACCATCTAATGTGGTGCTCTGAACTTTTGTCTTTGACTACTCTGTTTATTTCCAAGTATCATCTGGCTCTTTCACTTTAGTCCGTGGTTAATGTCGATTGTAAATTTAATTATTGATACCAGTAACAGCGTTTAATACTTCTAATAGGTGCTAGTAATTTTATGAGTCTTCTGTGTCTTAGAGTCTAAAAAGCTGAGAATGAGTAGTATGCAGCTTCCTTTTGTTTTAAGTATTTAGATAGAAGTATTGCTGCTCTGTAAATAGATTTCCCATAAAAAGAATACTAAGAGAGAAGGTTGTTTTTCTCTTGAAGGTCTAATTGTTTTTTTTTTTTTAATTAAAAAAGCTAGTCTTTTCAAAGTTCTTTGGAATTAATTTTGCTAGGCAGTATTTTAAAATATTATCATCTATGAAAACAAAGAAGTGTTTGCTGCTTGTGTACAAAGGTTTGTGAGCCTTGGATACCTGTAAGTTTTTAGTGAAAGCTTCATTCTTTCATTTCCAGCCTTCATTGGCTCTGAGTAGATGTTTAAATTTCCAGTCAAAAGCCATGCTGTTGGTATCTAAATTGCCAGGCATGTCTTCTCAGGCAGTTTTTCATCATGTGATTTGAGTTTCAGTTTCCTTTGAGAAGTGGAAAGACAACACTGGCTCCATTTTACAGATGGCAGAACTGAGTTGTGAAGAGGCCCCGTTCATTGACTATGCATGCCAAATATATTTATCAGCTCTTCATACCAGCTTGCATAAAACACTTCTGCATGGGGGGACAAGTAATGGCTGACACCTGTCCACTTACCAAATCAGAAATGATCCTAGAGATAGTTTATTCTCATGTGTTACTTGGCTGCACTTTTTGTTACCTGATGGTGGATGTATCACAAGGTGGTGATACAGCAGAGACTAAAAAGAAAGGTGTGTTATAGACTTAAAAGAAATTTTTGTTTCCTTTTGGTTAAATGGTATGTAATTATAGACATAACAAAGGTAACAGCAAAGAAGATGTGGACTAAGATTTTTATCTTCTATTGTTGATTCTATTTCTTCATTTTCTAACAAAAATTAAAGGATGATCAGAAGGATAAGTAGGAATACCAGCTCTGGTCTCTCTAACAGAACTGAATTAATTTCATAATGAAAATTCACATGCAGGATATATAGTTGGAGTTAGTTAAGTTACTGCACTGTTTCATACCCAGTGCTTACAGAAAGATGCCATGAAGCTTGTGGAATTCTGCTTTGGCAGCACGTGTTTGTATGACAGTATTGTCACAGTTAAATTAGTTCTAGAAAGGGAAGATACAGGAATATGACTACAGAAATGTTGTACATGTGTGTGCTCATACCCTCTGGGTGATTCCCCTTCCAACTGCCAGCTGTCATACAGAATCTGAAACAGGCAAAAATTTATTGGGTAGTATTTAGAAACATGTCAGTGGTAATGACTGGATCTCTGATTTCAATTATCACCTACTAAATTTAGGCTAATGTAGAGCATTTGTAGACCTGTTGAATGCACTTGACATCATGTTTAAAATATTTGAAACTGCACTGGTTTTTGATATCATATGTTGACCACTTTCTTTTTCCTATTCACATCTGGTGCATGGCAGCAGGCATCCCATGTGACCTATAAAAATGTTGGTTGTGCTTGTTTGAGTTTCTTTTTCTTCTTCAGATTATATTTCAGCAGAGAAGATGACAGTGGTCTGAGACTACAATTTCTTTAATGAAACACTGCTCTGAGATATGTAATTCACCCTTTTTCCCCCACTCTTGTACAATCAGTGTGTAACCAGCATTTTAAGTGTTATTCCTATTGTTTGACTTGAATTTTGCTTTGAAAATCCTTGGTAGCTTGGGTGTTCTTAAAGGTGTTTTAACAAAAACTTACCGATAGTCACTATTCTTTTGTATCTGGGTGAGATTTCAGGTGGAATCTGATTATACACCTTTTTTGTTACATTAGCAGAGATTGATGTTTAAATCCAAAGTACTGAGTTTTGCTTTGCTTACTTTGCAAACATTTTATGTGCTATTATTTTAGGACTATTGAGGGGGGTTATATCAAAACAAAAGTTTATTTTTTCAAGTCCTGCAATACTTCACTGGAGTGCTGCAAAACAGTTTTCTGTCTTCTGATCTTGTACTCTTTCCGTAACCATCTTCCTCATATATATTTATTAAATTTATGTGCTGATGTTTGCAACTCTGAACTTGCCTTCTAACTATTGAAATAGTAACTGTTGAAGTAATTTGTTTGATAGTACTCAGGAGTACTAATCATCACAGGTTTCAGGTTGTGTCTTCCTGTTTTTGTGAAAATATTGTGAGCTTTTAAAGTTACATCCACATCTGCATACAACTAATATAAAAAGTAAATCAGTCTCCAAATATGTGTAGGCCAGTTTGACTAAGTTCATTGTCCACATCTTGATAGCTGCACAAACAAACCTGGGGAGTTTTGTAAGAAAAAAATCTCCTTGAAAGGAAGATCCCTCTGCTTATATTAATTTTGCTTTGTTTTGAGTTCTTATTTCTGAGAGTATATTTTCCAGTAGTGTTCTCAGTGGTGGTTAGCAGCTTCTTTTCCTGTCTGATGCTTCCAAACACCCTTTAAGTGACTTCTTGTTAATAATCTCAAAGTTATTTTAAACTGAAATTATTATTAAAAAGCCCTGAGCATGTTATCTGTGAAATACAAGACACAATAGCAGAAGCTTTCAAATTGGGTGTTGGAAACATTCCTCCTGGGAGAGGAAACAGATCTTGAAGATGGAATTTCAGTAAAGTTGAATGTCAGTTTTCTGGTGAAATATGTAAGGATGTACAGCCTTAGTGATGATTTGTTGCTTGCAGAATTTCTAGGAGTATCTTAGATGGTAAGTTTCAGGAACAGTTTCCTTTTATGCTTATTTGCATTGGATTTTGTTTTGATTTTGGTGTAGGAATTGTCTATGATTCCTTAAAAATTCTCTGAGCCAAGCATGGATGCAGATGCATGGATGCATTCAGTAGTTGTATGGGATCTACCTAGTGGCTTCATGGTGTTTATCAAAGTTACCATTTAAGAGGAGCAATGTTTACTATTCTGATTTAAGCTTGTCCAGTTTAAGCCTAAATCTCATAACTCATCACAAGTCACAAAAAATGCCTATGTAACTTTATTACATTAAGCCTGTATATGTAATCTATATTTCTTTTCCTTTGATAGAGATGTTTTTCTTAGTGGAGGATTCATTTAATGTGAGCCTAATGTTGTTTTTATTTTTCCTTGGGTGTTTGAAAAGTGAAACCTAAGGCCTGAGAAATTTCAATGTATAAATTTCAACAATAAACTAACAACAGTCTTAAGTTTTTAATAGCTTGCAGAAGTGTTTTTGCTCTGTTATATATTTCTTTAGTAGTTTGAGATCTCCTGATGTATAGTTTCTGTCTTGTGTCGTCATTTTTAACAGGCTTTGTTGCTCCTACCAGAATTCTGGTTTACTGGAAGTGTGCAGGGTGGGTATTTCACTTGTTTGCTTTGATATGATTTTGTGATGGTGTATTGGTTTGCAAATATGGGGAACTTCTGTGCTGCTCTACTTTACTAACCTTTCTGATTGCTCTGTACTCAGTTCTTCTCAAATCATTCCCGTGCTGCCTGACTGCTACCTTGGATGACCCAGTGATGGACAGTTGTGTTGGCTTCCACTTTGTTTCCACAAATTCTTCTGCTCTGTGTGACTGCAAAAAAGTTTCTTCTGCTTCCAGGTATCTTATCTTGCTTAATAATGTGGTGCCTACCAACCATATGTTTTTACAGCACATAACTGTGCTTTTGCCTTTTCTTTAAGTCATTGGGACAGTTATTGCTTTCATACATCAGGGTGGAAGTTCTTCACAAATATATGTTATTCTTTAACATGTATCTGTTGTAGATGGTGCATCTGCTGTCTGCTTGCTGTGTCAGAAGAGTCATACTTGAAAACTAGGGAGGGAAAACTAACATATTGTTGTTCTCTCCTTGTTAAAACTGATAGATCTAATAAAATAATAAATATAATAAAATAGTAATAGTGCATGTTATGGTCATGAACTTTAAACTAGGAGGCTCAAGAATTAATCAATTGCATAAGCATACAAATGAGGTGTGTTTTACATATCTGTAGAGGAGGAAGGTAAATACCATGCTATTTACTATAATTCATGAGCTCCATCAGAAATAAAATTCTTAAAGTGTATTAAACTTAATCCTTATTAAGGGCTTTTTTTCTGTTTTCTTGTTGTTTCTCATGAATGCTTAATCAACAGTCATAGTCCTGTAAAGCGATTGCTGTGTAATAATCAGAGATCATTGTGGAGAATTGTACTCAGAATAAAAACAATTTTTTATTTAGTGGACAAGTAATAATTAGTTGACTAAGAAGAAGCAAAAAGCAGTACACAATCTCATAAAAGCCAAAAAGAAGGGACAAAAGTAGAGGAGACCGAATGCTTGTCTTTGTTGTTAACATGTGGCTTACTTTCAGTTCGTGACTTCCTTCACAGTGTTGTCCTTCCATTGAATGGTCTCAATATCCTGGCATAGATGGCATTAATTCTTGTTTTAAATGTGAACAAGTATTAATTTACTTCACTGAAGAGGAAATAAGATGACAACAAAGGAAGTTCATGTTTGGAAAGAGTAGAAAGTTGATATTGATAACTGACTTTGCATTTTGATAACCCTTTGTGATGCTTTCTCATTGCATGACTTCTACAGGAGGGTGCTGCTAGGTTACATGAAGACAAAGATCTTTGGAACAAAAAGACTCTTTTCTGTCAAAGCTGGAAGATAGTTTTGGCTCTTTTTTAAAAATTATTATTGTTTTAAATTTTTTTTCTTCTTGCCCTCATTCAGAGAAGTCCAAGAAAACTGCTGGCACTGACAAAAGATGAAAATATGATTTATGTTGACATCATGTATTACCCAAGCAAATCTGTTTCGTGAAAGACAGTTTTTTATGGTGTGGAAATAAAGAATCAGTGAATAGTTCTTGAAGGAGTATTGGTTTAGACTTTTCTTGCCTCTATCACCACTGCCCCACCCCTACTTTTCCTTTTCTACTTTGTCTGTCTTTAGGGATCTTAATATTGGTGATAGCTACAAATGGTTGTTGAACAAATTTTCTTCAGTCCTTAAGCATAGCTGTTTCATGTGGGTTGATGTAATGCAAGAATAGTCTTTGCTGTGAGACTAGAGGCCATACTCAGCTATAGTAGTGTTGATACTGATTTTGTGGCTGCTACAACATTTAATTGCAAATTCTGTTTAGAGATAGTAAGTTTCCTTTGCTGAGAACCTGTAGCAGCAGCATCTACTAAGTTGGGTTGGACCTACTTAAAAGTTGGGTTATTTTCAAACAGTATTCAATTTGTGGACATCTGACTTAGTTAAACTGAACTTTGACTATCTAATGCTGTAGGACCAGTCACAGTATTTGTTGAGATGGTGTTATCTCCAGCAGCAGAGAAGAAAGCAGGTGAATAAAATACAGACAATATTCCAACATTGAATCGGTTAAAAAGAAACCCAGCTGGCTAAGTTAGGTAGATTACACTAGTTTTACAGATAATTCTAGGCAATAAGGCTGAAAAGGAAGTGAGGTTAATTGTGTGAGTGACTGGAAAGATGTGATGACTTAGTGTAAGTCTTAGATTGTCACTTCAGCAAAATTCTCAGTCCAAAAACCAGTATCTTGGCTGAGGCACTGAGGGTGCTGGGGCACTGACCATCTGTTGGCTGCTGGGGATACAAATGATTCCAGAGAGAGGGATGTAAAACTTGTAAAACCTTTTCCTTTGAAGTTAAGTAAAATATGGACTTTTACAACTGTTTAATTAAGTTCTTTCAATTTGTTGGAATTCTTAACTCCAAGGGAGTACAAAATACACAGAACCAATAGGGGTGATGTCTAAATTGGCACTTAATAAATGCTGCTTGATCCTTCCATAGTGGATAATAGCCAGCTGCACTCTGCCTAGTGTCTGAGGACCCAGTGCATCCTTTTTTAATAAAAGAAAAGTAGCATTAAAATAGCTGCTTATACAACACATCTGTGCTAAAAAACCCTCAAACCAATGGTACAATCGTTGTGCCAATGGTACAAAGCTGACTGTGATGACTGTTCCAAATGGCCAATCCTTTGTTTTTTTTAATATTGTTTTCCTGTTGTGTAGGTTGGACCTTTGATATAAAGTAAGTATTTAAACATTTTTTCTCTTATATACCCTTTTATATACTCTTCTATATGCCATGTGTGCATTTTTCTTTCCAGCTAATGCTGTTGTATGGAGGAGGGCCAAGGTTTGCAGTGGCACACAGTGTTTTCAGAAGAGTTTGAAACTTGGTAGTTCTGTGTTGTGCTGGGCAAGATGCTTCCCATGAGTTTGTATGAAGTGTTTTGCCACTGCAAAGACATAAGAAGGAAGGTGCTGCTCCCCACACAAGCAAAATCTGGAGCCTCGCTGGTGTTGCCCCTGAGTAAGGCAGGGGCTTCTGGCTCATGGTGAATTCTGAGCTTGTTCAGTGCAATGCATGGAATCTCTTGCCCTACCTTTGCCGTGAGTCAGTGCTTTGCAGGGAGCTAAGACTTAATGTATCTTATTTCTGTACAAAGCAAGTGCTGCTGTGTGATTTGGAGTCCTATCCCTCATTTCCCCTCACTTGGAGCAGTGGTATGCTATATCTTTGTAATTCTTGAAACGTCGTGATTGATTTTTATTTAATATGTGTTAGGCCTCAACCTTTCCCCAGTTTCCTTTTAACCTTGTCAGCTTTCTCTCCTGTATTCCTCCTTTTTCTATTTTGAAACCATTAAACTCTTGTAATATAAATTGATTTACACCTCAGCTTTGGTAAGTATTTTTGAGAAACATGGAGAAACTGATGCATGCAGAAAATGTTGGGTTTTTTGGGGTGGTGGAGGGAAACCCTGAATGTTTGGGGCAGAGCTTTGGAGACGGAGTCCTTGAACACTTTGTTATCTTGTAAGTTATTCAATATAACCTGTATAAAAACTACAGCAAAGTTGGTAAGGATTGTTTCATTATCTATAGAAAACATATACTAGCATAACAGTACTAATACATAGTCTATGTATTATATATCTATGTATACTGTGATGTAGACTCTCATGGCCTCTGAAAAGATGACTGTTTTTTTTCCAGTTAAGTGACAGTCATATAGCATGCACTTAACCATGTTCTTAATTGTTTTGTAATACAGGAGTGGAATTAATGTCCTCATGTGCTTTGCTGAGTCAAGATCTTGGTGGGTTCCTGTACTCATGTTTCATCTTGTTAACTCTCTACCAATGTTCTTTCTGTTAATAGTGATCAAGTCACAAAGCAATTATACTCCCACAAGCTGTCCTTTAATAACCTTTGTCATTTGTCAAAGTGCATTAGGGCCTTGCATATTTTTACAGAGAAGCTACTGGTCTTCATGAATTAATGGAGTGTTCTGATGTGCCAGCTCATCTTCCTTGCCAAATTGATGTTGGTTCAGATGGGAGCTCACATCAGTTTAAAGAAATATCTTCTACCTTTCTCTTAGACCAAAAGATTTTCAAACAAGGTTAAAATCTTAGTTAGCAACAATCAACAAACAATGCTCATTTGAACCAACTCAGCCTTTCAGTCTGGCAAAGCTTAGATTGTAAGCTTTTAAATTACCTTTGCCCGTGACTGTAACTTGTATTAAACTGAAAAAGGTGTAATGATCTTCATATGCTAAACTGTGACAGTCTTTTTATAAGCATATATTTATGATGCTACATCTCTGTGAATATTTTGGAACTTATGATTTTGCTGTTTATACTACAAAGGTGTAACTCAGTGTGATCTTGTCTTCTCCACTTATATTTGTTTCTTAAGTGTTGTAACTGCAAGCAGTCAGGGTGTATTCCTCCTTGTGATTTGCCAGCATGAAGTGGATATTTGGGGTTGGCATGTTCTTGAGTTACCTGCTATAGGGCAAACTACATGAGAGGAAAAGAGAGCAACTCCCTGAAAAACCATTTGATATTTTGTGAACAGTCTAGTGTTAAAGAATAAAAAATATGATAATTCTATTGCAGTTGTGGTAATTTAAGCATATAAATTTCCCTTCAGTCCTGAAAACATCTTCATCAGATAGAGCGCTCTGATGCTCAGAGAACATATTTCATTTCTACTTTAGGGATTGCTTTCTCCTACCTTAGAAATGTTGAAGCCTGGTGGATCACTGTTACTTTGTAGGTGCAGTATTCAGTTCTTGGGTATGGAGACATAAAGTATGTAGAAGCCAGTCAAACACGCTTTGCTGAACTCTGACTGGAGCTGGGATTTATCAATATGTACAGTTTGTAATAAAAGTAGGCTGTGACCTTTTGAAATATGCAAATATATTCTACCATTGTTACTATTTAGAAAGTAAAGCTTTAACTCTGTATTCCACATTTCTAGCTGTTCTGACAGAGTTAAGCTAGAGACTGTATCTTCATAATGAACAATATAATTCTCAAGAAAAGCATTTAAATTAGCATGTAAGCAGCCATCACAAAAAGTTGACTTTGATGGGAATCTTTTGCATTGTAGTCTCTGATCTCTTCTTTGAAGCAAACATTATTTTTTTTTTAATATTTTGTGAAATTATTTTTAATTGCTCATCCTACCTGTGCTACTTTTTTATTGTAACAACCTGGGTAAACTCTCCATTGGAGAGGTTTCATTGTAATGCTGATGCTGTTTCTGTTACATTTGTTCTCCCTCTGTTGCTTGTGAGTGTGCACATGCAGGTATATGCACATGCTGTGTTCTGATGGAATTCTGGCTCATTGTTGAGCTGCTAGTCTCAATATTGTGTGTGGCTTTTATTTTTATTTTACAAATACCCATCTGGCAACTGAAGACAAGTATTTTATTGATGGATTAGAAAGGTTCAAGGTTCTTGAAGTTTGCACGTCCTGTGAAAAAGACAGGTCAATTTTTTCTCTCTGGGCATCTGCCTCTCATAAGCTCATAAATTGCTCTTGAAGCTAGATAGAAAAAATACTGAAGGCAACATCATATTTAAGAGTTTAAATGTGCTGATTGGAGTGTCTCAGAGTCTAACCTCAGGCAAAAGGTCTTGTGTTCAGTCTTTTTGACTGATGTAGAGTGGTCCACTGTTAATAATTTAGTGTTGAAACCTACTAAATGAAAAATAGGAGACTCATAACATCAGCATCACTGTTGATTTTTCCTAGAAAATACAAATTGTTGTATTTTGATGTATGTTTCCATTCTTTATACACTTAACTGTTCTCTAATGTAGCCACTGCATCTGATTTTTTTTCTTAATGAGCAATGTTTTTATGTCTACAGAACACAGAGTTTGCCCTGCAGGACCTTATGTTCATTTTTAGTCTGCTCTATTTGTGTAGTAAATAAAAAATGAGTAACATTGCCATTAGCCATTTTATATGCATTACTCCTGACCATGCTTGTGAGTAATCTGCTAAGGAATGTGCACGTTCTCAGTTTGTAGCAAAATGGGGCCTGTAATAATTTAATTTTTTAAATTAACCTAAAGTGCATGGAAACTGAAGGAGCCTTTGTTTAAGCAAGGATTTTGATGGCTCTGTAATCAACATGCTGTAGGTTTAGGTTCAGTCCTTCTCAGATGCAAGCGTGTTGTATTTCACTCCCCCATTTTTGTAGATATAAGAGGTGAAATGCAGGATGGATCATCTCTAGATTGTCTCCTGGAGTTTCTAAAGCTTGTTTGCTTTAACAAAGGATCAATATTTTGCATTTTAGAACTTCAGAGTTTGATTTTGGCAAAGATGTGTGAGGCAAACATTTCTTATGCAACTTGAAGGATTGTTCAGTGAGAATTGTTTCCTTAGCAAAACATGACATCAAATGTGCACACAAAAATGTTTTGAAAACTTACTTTTATTCTTTGGAAATAGGCGTATTTTCTGAAGTAGTGTATAGTTCTTACATATTTTACAGATAATGACATTTTTCTGAAGGAAAATAATTATGTATGTAGTTGGTAGCTTGCTGAAGAGTTTATTTTTTTAAGAGAATGTGGGTGGTAGAGAGTTGAACAGATGCTATAGGATGTGTAGCTCATTCAAAGTTCTAAGAGCACAGAAGTAGTAGTGAAGAAACAATATTTATTTTATTAAAGTGCTATGGTACTTTCTAAAACTTGTCTGGGTTGACTTTCTGTATTGTTTTTCCTCATTATATTTCCTGATAAGTACAAGTACACCCTTGATGGAACCATTATATTTTATAAACTATTTAAGTAAGACAGACTCTTTAGAAACTAATATAATTATACAACTTTACAACTTGATTTCCAGCCAGTATGGAATATATAATTAGGATAACACTGAAGGTCAGATTTTAAGTGCTTGTGTTGTAGATCTATGAAAAAAATATGAAAATTATATTGAGGATCAAAACAGGTATTAAATGCTTCAGTATTTACTGTATCTGTGGAAATAGAATGAACTTTGTAGCAGCTATTGTCTTGTATACATGTCATATTCACTAAAATAAAGATTTATAAAGATTTATATTCACTAAAATAAAGCATTTAAAACTGTTCTTAAGGTTCCTCAGATCATGTTAACCTACTTTTCCTATACTAGTCTGAAAGTGATGCTCAAACAGGAGAAGGGAGAAATAATTGGGCAGTAGCTGTGGCTGTGGCAGATCTTGGTTTTGTCCCTGTTGAAGCTGGGGTGTTTTCCCTTCTGGCCTCAGAAATGTTAGTGTCTGTACCTGTTTTAGTCTGATCATCTGAGCTCTGTTAAGTTTTTTGTTGCTGTCCACTCCTGGGTTTTTTTTCCATCTGCAGCTTATATGCTTTCTACCTCTCATTAAAATATACAAATAAAAAATTTGAATCATTCTAAATTAGATACCTGTTAATCAGTAAATACCATTTCCCACATGTTAGCATACCAGCTTTTTTCTTTTAAATAGAGAGATTGTTTTTGTGGTTTGGTAGGGGAAAGAGAAGAGAAGAGGATTGTATTTCCTTACAATTGAAGATAATTAGGTTGTTTTAGTTAAGTTAGGTTATCACATTAGCTATTAAAAAGTGCGTCAGTAAAGTGCACATTGCACTTTCCTTGTCTCTTCATTTCCTTAGGTGATAACAGGGAAAAAATGTGTGGAACAGGACTCTAATTTTATTTTGAACTTAATACTCTGAAATTGAGTATGGTTACCAGGAGTTCCAGTATGGGAGGTAGGGAGGTAATGAGACAAATTTCTTGTCCTGAATTTGGAGATTGTTTTTGTGTGCATAAATGTGAACTTCCTTAAGGTATTCAAGAATGTTCCAGCTTTGCTATTGTGGTGTATCAAGCATACTGTAAAGTCAGAGAAATTGGTCCTGTTTTTTTGCAAACTGAAATGCCTCAGGCATGTTTGTGCTGCTTGTATGACAGGCGAAGCAGTCTGAGGTAGCTTCTTGAACATCTAGGCTGAAGAGGGCAAAGAGGACACCAGTCTTGGCTTCATGTGGAGTCTTCTGGGAGAAGTGTTCACAATGTCTACATAAGGAGCTCATCATAAGCAGATTGAATACTTCCTATTGATTAAAGTAACTGGTGTCACAAACAAATCTGGTGGAACAAAGAAGTCAAATGTCTGAAAAGTCATGGAGTATCAAGATACTGATCTTTATCCCAGTGATGTTTTCTGACTGTTACTTCCACGTGTTGCTCTTTGTACTATGCTTACAAACTGAAAAGAAAAAACTTTCTCTATTATGTACGTACATTTGTAATGTAACTAGGCCTAACAAGTCCCATTCTCTCAAACTGAGGCATAGGAGTTAATGCCTGCTCAAGGATACAACAAACTCTCCATCTCTGTTCCCATTTTTAACTTATTTTTTCATTCCAGTCAGTGAAGAGAGAGGAATATTGGTTGTGGGAAAAGGCCTTTTCTGGCTATACCTTAAAGATAGATCCTAAAATCTGTTATTATTTCAGCTGCTTCTTTTGTCTTTCTTTTCTGTCTCACTCTTTCCCCAAAAGATGGGCCCAACATCTGTGAATGTTAGGGGATGTGACTCTATCCCTTTTTAAAGCAAGGCTCTTGGAAAAGCAGGGATATTACTTGGCATTCAGGCTGAGCATGTACCTCTTTGATTTTATGGAAGTGCTTTTTTTCATGGAGCCTTAAAGGAACTTTGTGAAGGCTACTTGTACTTCATTGACTCACATTTACTTTGCTACCAGCTCTCATTACCATATTCCCTGTATTTTTTATTATTTTTTTATAGTTTGACACTCTCTCAAAAAAAAAATCTGATGTTTGAGTGAGCACTCAACCAAACTGGCGAAACCGTCTTATACTCGCTCCCAGTAGCCATAAGGTATATTAGCCAAAATGATGAATAAGAAAATGTGGATGTTGAGTACATTACTTACACCCTCCTTGCCCTGTACTTGCATCTGTAAAATAGAGGCTAAAATACTAAACCACACCAGATGCTGAACCTTAATGCATGTTGGTAAATCACTGTTGCCACATACACTACAGAAATGCCTTGTTAATGTTACCTAAATTATGTCACTGGTGAAAAAATAGAATCAAATATGTTCTTGCTTGTGCTGCAGAATTTATGGTTCAGCATATTGATTTCCGGTTTGATGATCTTACAACATGCTACAGTTGGTAGGGATCTGTGATAGCATTGGTGTGGCGTTAATCAAAGGCAAAAACGTTTCTGGTCCGAGAATTCCAAAGCATGTTATGTACTTTGCTATATAGAGTTAAATTTCTCTTCCCATGCCCAAGTAAATTGCAAATTAACGCTAATAAATCACATTGCAGCAGTTGGTAAGAAGTGAAAGTATATTAATAATTAAATAGTTCTTTTCAGCCACCCGTCCCCCCTTCCTTTTTTATGTGGTGATTTTCTAGACTCAAAATCAGCGTGTCTCATGCAGGCTATCTATAATATATAGTTGTTTCAAATCAGCTTTACTTACTGAGCTTTTTCTAGTAATGGAGCTCTGTCAGCAAAAAGCATATGCACCAGCAAATGATGAACGATGGACTTGTGTCAAATGGAAGCTTGAAAGGTGCTTCTGTAGTTAAATGGATTAGTCTGCACCAGAAGTTCAAAACTCCTCAAGTGTAATTGTTTCAGAGAAAAGGTATTCCTGGATTGATAGGGGCAGCTAAGCAAGGAGAGCTGGAGGAAGAACTACTTTATCAGGTGTGAGTGAGGGTTTACTAATTCACAAGAAGTAGGCTTGCTGTTACAAGATTGCTGGCTTGATGCTTCTGCGAGTTTTCTTCTTTTTTTAAAATGTGAAATTAGTAAATATTTTAATTTATGTCAGTGAAAGACAGATATTTTGGGATTTTTTTCTTACAATATTAGCAAGCTTAATTGCATTTATGTGGCCATGTGCAACAGTGATTTCAAAATAATCTGTAACATTTGTCATACGCTTTCTAAAAATGCTGGTTCTTGTTTTGGTAGTAGTGTTAGCTATAAAACTGACTTAGTCTGCTGTACTTATTTTGCACTTACACACTGAATAAGGTAATTAGGGAGTGCTATATAATTGCAAAAAACCCTGAATGTAAATTTTAATTTTATATAAATAGTGTTCTATTACTGTTGCTCATTAAATATTTCATTATTTGTGGTGTTAATGTGTAAATCTCACTCCAAAGAAAATATTTGCAGGGGAAGAAATTTACATTAGGAATTAAGCTTTTGCCTGATTTTTTTTTTTTGTATATTATTTTGGCTGTACTTGAAATGGGTGTGCCATATGAATGTTCAACAAAAGAATAGCTATAAGCAGGGATGGCTTTCACTGCTCCTCAGTCTTTCCATTTTGCCAGTTTTTCCTTCTCTTCTGCTTCTTTGCAATTGTTAGCCTTCATGTGAACTGAAAGGTACTTCAAAACACCGGAAGAAAATAGTCTGAAAGCTTCATAGGCATTTCTTCATAGTAAAGAGAAGTGAAGAAGTTGAAGACTTTTTCCACTGACAGGTGTTTGTGTGTCAGAGCAATGAATGCTTTTGATGGCAAACCCACCTGCTTTTCTTCATTGTAGTCTTCTTTCTAAATATTAAAAAAAAGACAAATTCTGACAACAAAAATTCTCCAAACTGTATAATAGAAAGCTTGCTTTATTTATTTATATTTTATAAAAGAAGATACTTAAATTATTTCAATGGCTATTCACTTTCTTTTTGTGTGGGTGAAAAAACCCAGCAGTTGAGCAGTTCCTAGAATGATGAAGGCACTTTTTAGCTGTATCCTCATTATGATATAAAAATATTGTCATCGTATGATTAGTGGCTACAAAAACTTCATTGCCTTACAGATTGCATGCTGTCCTTTAAAATTATATAAAAGAGTCCCACCTTCCAGAACCTAAAACTATGCTAAATAACCACTTCTTTTTAAAAGTTGTTGTCACATTTTTCAGTCCTCTGGTGTTAGTTTATTAGCATGGCACATGGCTGTCATTTACTTAGTTTATTATCCGGCTAAAGACGGTAATTGAAGATTGTTTTGCAGGTGCTAAATGTTCTGATCTTCGGTTGTTTTCATATATTAAGGCATGGAATGCAATTGCATCGCATGGAATTGCATATGCATCAACAGCACAGTAAAATCGGCCATTTGGAAAAGATTAAAAACAAGAGTTGAGAAAAATATGACTAAGTAAGCCTGTTCTGTCAAACACGAGAAAAACTTTGTGTTTAATATGAAAAAAAGTTAAATAAATAAATTAATACCGCATTTGTTGTAACTAAGTTCATTTTTTCTTTCCATTAATGGTGGAAGCAATTGGAATGACGGCTAAAAATGGTGCAAAAGTGAAGTCTGAACTTACATAGACAAATATTTGGCAGAAGTGCTGGGCTATTCATCCTTGCAGAAAATAGAAATAGATGCTATGTAAATTGTGCTGTGGACTGAAAGTAACCAAGTAGCATAAAGAAGCCTTTTTGAGGGATATTTTTGATCAAATCACAATGGGCAGAAAAAGCAAGTGCATAACTGTACGCGGTTGGGTTACTTTGACTGGGAAGTGAGCAGAAAGCATGTTTAATCCAAACTAGTTGTTCTCTTTTACCTCAAAGCAGTTTCAATACGTGTGATCCAGTTTCACTATCTAGCTTTTGTGAATAACTGTGAAAAATAGTTTCACATTAATGGTAAATGAAGTATTATATCAGAATTTTTGTATAGTTTCACTTTTCTATACAACATATCTAGAAGACTCTTTTACAATGTCCTTCCTTCCAAGCCTGATAAAAATTCCCTGAAGGTCAGGATTTTTTTATCTTTTTATTTGTGTCACTTTGTGGGCACACAGTTTGTGGTAATTGGGGTGGGGCTGGGCAGAGCCTCATCCCAGTGGGCCACAGCTGTGCAGGACAGGTGAATCACATTGGAGCTAATGAGCCATGGGGTGCCCAGGGGCACTGGCCAACCACCAAAGGGAGCCGAGGGCACACAGGTGCCGGGCATCAACGTGAGGGGATAAAAGGTTGGCTAAAGAATAAGAGCAGTTGCTTGCAGCCTTCTGAAGTGACGTGATGCTACTCTGTGTGGGTAGATGCCCGAAGCCTTCTGATGAGGTAAGGTGTTACTCTATGGGTTGAAGTTTTCTGATATTGTTTGGTGATACTCTGTGTATTGTGGTTGTCTCAACTCTGCTATCACTTAATGCAAAAGAATTCAGTAATAATACTTCTAAAATGGATTGCCAAGTAATTTGTCTGCCTTATTACCGCTGGCTCCTAAAACAACAAGGCTTCAGAAGGTCCCAACAGGAAATACTGCACCCATTAGGTCCTGCAGGTGCAGGGGAGTGAGGAGCGTGCTGCTGGGTTCTTTGGGTCACACACTGGGGAAGGGGGCAGGTGTTTCCCAACATGGTCCTGAGGACAGAGCTGCACTGGCAGGCATATCCCTCCCTGTGCTGGGCTCAGCCAGCCTGCAGGCCTGTCACAGGGGCCCTGGAACAGCTTAGAGGCCAAGGTGTGTGCTCAAACGCTGTGTGTGGGTTGCAGCTGGGGAGTATTAGGGGAAGGTCAGATTCATTTGACTAGAGAATTCTCAGTCCCCAAGAGTTTTGAAGAAGACAATTTAGGTGACAGGACACCTGCATAGTGGATGTGGTGACTGGTGAGAATGCACAGGCTGGCTCCACAGAACCTCTTGTCATAATAAAGGTGAGTCTTGCATCATGACTGTAGCTGCTGTATTGTTGCTGGCCTTTGTACTTTTCCTTTTACTTCACCCCGAAAGCTTGAACCAAACCTCTTGTAGAAATAACACAACCACAGGAAGGTACAAACAGAATTGTCCTCTATCTTACATTGCATAATAGCAATAGAAGTATACATTTTAAAAAGCAAGTATATTATATTGAGGTGATGTGTAAATGTAAATTTTGACCAGGCTATGTCATGGGCAGAGTTGCTGTATATTTTTAACTACCACCTGTACAGCAGTGATATGTGTGGGACCAGGAATGCTGTTTGGAAGCTGAGGTAACCCAGTGAAAGGAGTTGGAGTGGAAAATAGGAAGATCTGAGTGGCCGAGGTGCTACCTAAGTGCTAAGAGACGATGAGAGCCCTTGCCAGTGAGGTGGGAGATGTTAACCTGCTCTGTCCTCCTTGGTGCTTAAAAAAAACCCCAAAAAACAAAAGGTGAAAAAGCATAACCTGAAGTGATGAAATCACACTGCCTTTGTCTCGTGAGAACTGTACTTTGTGCTATTCCAATCTTTTCACAAGTGGACAGTTTTCTGCCCGCCCCCGTGGCTTCCTCTCGATGTTAAAGCTATAAACCAGGGACATGCCTGAGTAGAGCCAGGCACAGATGCTCTGCCAGCATGTGACTGGTGTGCTTGAGCTTTATCATTCCTGCTAACTGACCCTTTCACTAAAAGTTTAATAGGGGATAAATTCACATGTGAATTCATAATCCCCTCAGTTGTGCCAGAAGGATTCCTTAACAAGCAAGCAACAAAGAGAATCTTATACAGCTGTTTTTTTTTTATTCCTCCTCCTCTTTCTCTTTCCAAATTTATTGGGTAGACTACTTCAAGGATGTGTCTTTAACTGTCATCCCAATATTTATTTGTGCATAACCTAAACAAACAAAGGCAATATATTCAGTGTGGCTTTCAGAGCAGATCTATGCATGGAATTGAAAACACTTTTGAGCTTTTAAGTACAATAGGTGGAAATACTATATTCTTCCAAATATTTATTATTTAGTATTTATTCTTACTCACTATAATGTAAAAATTGTCCTTTTCTGGCATGTATCTCCTGCAGCTTGAATGAAATGTTTATTGTGCCACATTAGTTCAAGGGGCTTTTTTGTTACTTCAGAATTCTGTATATTTGCTACTCTTACATAAAGAAGCCTGTAAGTGTAGATATTGTGAATACTTTTAGAATAAACCACTTTTAATCAACTTGGTTGCTGTTATTTTGAGAAAATAATTTTTTTCTCCTAATGTTTTGTTAAAGTGCCTTTAAAATGATGATATCATCACTACTGCATTTAAAAGCCTCAAGGTTGCAATGTTTATTGAGCAGTGCTCATGGAAAGAATATAAAGGATGTCTGTACTTTTATAAAAAGGACACTGCTTTTTGTGGCCTATGTGAAATAATGTTTGATTTTTTTAATTTGATACTGTATTTCTGGCACGGAAAACAAGGAAATATGCATAATCTCTTTGCATTACTTGGTTTTTTGAACCAAAATCTACTGGTGTGTGCTAGCCTGATGTCTTTCAAATGAGATGTCTTTCAAAACTCTTATTCCAGAGCCCTAGCTTTTCATAATTTGGTTGTGTTTGCAACCAAAGTTGTACAGAGATGTTTCTTGTGGTTAAAATTTTCCCCCCCCCCCCATCAGTAGGCAACTACTTTTAGGGATTATTTTTTTTTTCTGTGAGACCTGTCACATTCTGAGGTCTCTGTAACTTTAGAACTTGGCATTTCCTGAGTGGAACCAGTAAAAGGTGGCTTTGTTTTGTTAAACTTTAACAGAAGAAGGATGCAGGTGTCTTTGGCAGGAAGAAATCCAGTGTGAGTATACATTCCTAAGGGAAGGGGGGAATGTGTATGTGGTGTGCATGTGGGTGTGATACAGGCTGTGGGATCAAGAAAGTCAGCTGCATGGGGTCTCAGACGTTAATAGTGAGGTGTTGCTCACAGAGTCTGGTTCTGACTAGTTGCAAGCTTTCTGTTTGATTGCTTTTTAACTAATTTGAGAAATTGTGCACGGAAATATTTTAGCTTCT
Source organism: Passer montanus (assembly GCF_014805655.1). NCBI lineage: Eukaryota > Metazoa > Chordata > Aves > Passeriformes > Passeridae > Passer > Passer montanus. The sequence goes on along the minus strand of NW_024371149.1, from coordinate 2,523,750 downwards.
GAAATACAATGGATGTGTTATCTTTAAAAAATCCAGCAGAAAATTTTTCTCCCTTCGTTCTCTGCTTGTTCTTCCCCCCCTCACCTCAAATCAAGCTGTTTTCAGGACTGAGGATAAGTAAAATAGCTTTTCTCTTCATAATTTGGAATTGCAACATCCTTAATTTGTCAGGAGCTTTTTTGTATCTAGTGATGATTGTTCTGAGGTCTGAAAACAAATTAATCAGATTTGGGCAGCTGATAATGGAATGTTTTGCCACCTGCCCTTAATGACTTTGAACACCTGTATGGTTACAGGATATGTTACCCAACCTTAGAAAGCTTTATATTCAGACAGGTCATAGTAGCATTCAGATACTGGTTGAAGATGATAAAAAGACAAGTGAGTTGAAAACATGTTTGTTTGGTTTTTTTTAAAATTTATTTTTTAAATGTATTATCCATTAATTATTTTTTTAAGCTCTGTGACTAAGTGTTCATAATCATTTAGTATTTGGGAACAAGTAAGGGGTTCCGCTCAGTGGAGCTTTAGAAAATAGGAGGCAGTTATGAGACACTTTTGACTTCAATTCCAAACTACTCCATTCTTTTTATTGTTTAGCAAAAATTAACACCAGCTAAGAGAGCAGCATGCCCTAAAATACTGCATTTTGGTTGATTGAAGAACACTTGCTTCAGAAAAACAGCTTAGCAAGCTTGCAATGTTGATCTCTTAGCAGATCAGAATTACACAGCAAACACACCTGCAGTGTCTTGGCAGCCACTGAAAAAATGAGTAAGGGCTTTGTTGCTGAAATTTAGTTTTGATCCTGTACACTCATTGATTTCAAAATATTTACTTTTATAGTTGGTATAGAGGTACTAAATATTGTTTTTTTGGCAGTATTTTTCTTTATCTAGTAAAGTGAATAGAAAGACATGTAGGTATACCTTGTTGTAAAGGTCTGGTTTTCATTCCAAAATTTTAATTATATTTGGGGCTTTAGTTTAAAGTAATAACAGTGGTTTGGGTGGTCATTTATGAAAGTGATTGTTACAACAGTAGTTTATGCAGTTTTCTTAAATGTTAAGAATTTCCAGTTCTGGGTATGGCTTCAGTGCAAACTATATAGCACTATTTTAAACTGCTTGGAGGAGATGATTAAAATCTTCTCCCAGAAATTAATACCACTGGATTTTTCGTAGTATCTCTGAAGTTCACGGTGGTTTGCATTGATGAGTAGGAGAATTATCAGTCCTATAAATACCATTGAAATTGTAGACTTACATTAAATTTAATTATTAATTCTTACTTCTTAAGGAGGAATATTTTTCCAGGAATAGGTGGGGGGCGGGGGGGAAATCATCTTTCTTTTCACACTCTGAAGTAGGATGTGATTACTGGTTTTTAGCCCACCTGCCCCAGTCATGGTTGGAGGACACAACCCAGTATATCTCATCGTTTCCTGAACACGCTGTGCCCTGAGCAGCTGTAACTGCACAGGAGTAAACACTGGATGAGAGTAATGGAGGATGTGAAAGGGTATCCCCTGGAAGGGAAGGCTTGGGATTCTCCAGGTCTAGGATCTGGGGATCTGGTTTGACTTGGTAAACACTGCTTGTAGGGTGTAGTGGTGAACTTTTCACCATGTGCTTTTTCAGCAGGATATCTGATGCCTTCCTGTGTTCTGCTGGAACTGCTGCTGTTCATTTTCTCTTGAGTAGGACAGACATAACTGAGACTGCATCTATGTTAGTGGTTTTATTTGGCAGCAATGAAATTTGAAAGCACATCCTCCAGAAGTCCCTGCTTGCTGATCACTGATTTATTCCACAACTGCTTTAAGCACGTGCAGACTAGACTCTTTTTGGAGAAAAGGAGACTAAACTGAAAGCTGTATTCCAGGTTTGCACAAAGCAATCGTTAACCGCCAGTGAAGTCATAATGATTGGGACCTTTGAATATCTTCAAACCATGTGGGTAATGGCCTTGATATTCTTATCATGCTTTCTGGGGACAGGATTTAGTAGGAGATGCAAAAAGGAGTAAATATCTTGACAGGTTATCAGACATGTAAAGACGATGACAGCTTTCTGTTTCTGACACCCAAGTTGTATTTAGGCCAGAATTGCTTTGTTACTGTGCTGGGCAACACCCTGCAGCTTGTTGTTCATTAACTGCTGAAAGTACACATAGATAAATATATGTATTCTCAGCCCTGGTGAGGCCACATCTGCAGTACTGTGTCCAGTCCTGGGCTCCTCAGTACGAAGAAGACAAGGAGCTTCTGGAGAGGGTCTGGTGGAGGCCACAAAGATGGGACTGGAGCATCTCTCTGATGAGGAGAGACTGCAGGAGCTGGGCCTGTTTAGTGTGGAAAAGAGAAGACTGAGAGGGAGCCTCACCAATCTATACAAGCATTCCAAAGGTGGGTGTTGGGGGATGCTGCCAGACTCTTTTCAGTGGTGCCCACAATCAAGACAAGGAGCAATGGCTATAAACTAAAACACAAGAAGTTCCACCTCAGCATTGGGAAGAACTTTACACTGAGGGTGGCAGAGCAGTGGAACACGCTGCCCAGGGAGACAGTAGTGCCTGCTATGCCACAAGATCTGGAGACATTTTTTAGCTAGCAGTCACTTCATCTGTACTCAATTCATGCACCTCTGAAAAGCAACAAACCAATTAAAAATTCTAAACTACCTAGAAAAGAAACCAAATTAATTTAACTTCATCTTCTCAAGCTTTCTCCTTCAGTGATGAAATTGATTGCAGTTTTTACAAAACTACAGGAGCATTCTTTCAAAATGTAAATATCTTTGTCATTGCCATCTGTGTGTTTTAGGGTGTGTTAAAACTCTTCTTTTGCACCATGTCACAGGATTTTTATGGGGCCTGTGTTTCTCTGGGTGTATGGCACATTGCCAAAGGCTAACTATATTGCCAGTAAAATAGTGTTTTACGGAACTTCTGTGGAAATCACACTTCCCCTCTTTTATTCCAACTAGATTTTTTTTATTTGGCCTTCTTTTCTTTTTTTTGGCTTTCAGTGGATGTGGTTTGTACAAGCTATCCAACAAAACACTGAAAATACAATCTATTTCTGATAAATGGGCATTAGCACTCATGGTTTACTTTTCATTTATCAAGACACAAAGCTTTCTGAAGAATTGTTTCATGTTATTAATACTAAATTTAATTTCCTATATAATGATTTTTAAACATAAATTAAGTAGCTAATATAATAATTTTGTCTTTTTTTCCCCCATTCTATATATGTGTTTTGCAATAGCAGTATATTAGATGTAGCTTTTTAATTTAAAGGATCTTCCTTGCCATCTTGTCAATACTGGTCATTGCCCAAATCATGCTACAGTATTTTTCAGAAATATAATTTGCTTTGATATTTAAACTAAGATTATAATTTTTTTTAAACTACTCTGGTCCTAGGTCTGTAAATTAATTTGCAAGGGGCATAGAAGGACAATTAAGTGATTGTGGTACATTTTTAAACCATGCAAAGTTTGATGTATATTTTATGACATAGCTACTGGTGTGCTAGTCTTCAGGAAAAATGTAAGCAAATGGAAGTTATAAAGGTAGCTTTATTGGCTGAGCTGCATAGAAACAGGGTGGAAGTCTTCTTACTAATCTTAGAGATGATGCTTGTTTATTTTGACTGTTAATATCACCAAATATTTCTCTGAGTTTCTATTCTTTATAGAATATTTCTGTGTCTGTGATGGTGAAACAACTAGGAAGAGTTTGTGCTATGAAGACACACTCAGTGTGCTGTGGCAAATGTCTAACTTGTTTTTGTTCAGTGTTATATTACAACTTTTCTAATACCATTGCGGTCATCTGTAATTGTTTGGGTATCTGGTGTGCATTATTTCTAGCCATTTTAATGAAATATTACAGTTATTAACTGTGGCTACTGGTTTATAGTGGCTGTAATCCTTGAATGTTGTCTGTTATTGTAGTTTAGGACCACTTTGTTAGAGCATTAGCCACCTTCTGGTTTGCATCAAGGTGGCTGTCTAATGGATCATTAACTGCTGGTGAGGCCTGGGTCCTTGGGGACTGCTGGGTACAGCACTTGTGGTATGAGAAGAAAAGCTTGTGGAGAAGAAATCTGAATTTAGTGCACCCTGATGCAGTGTGAAATGAAATTACTCTGTCCTCATAGTATCTTGGGGTTTGCTAGAACACTTTGTTGCTACAAGTGCAGTGTTTTACATGCTGGGAGAGGGCAGGTGTTGATGAAGTGGACACTCCTGAGGCAAAGGCCACTGTTCTCTGTTCAAGATGCTGATCTTGATACTGCTTTTTTTGCTAGGCATTCATCACCTTTTGAAGGAAATTGTTCTTTTTCTCCTCACTAACTTTGAAGACAAGACAGTAACACGTATAGGTGGGTTATGTGTGTTTTCTCCTGCCCCATTTTTCTGCTGTGGATGCTTTCCCCCAAGCCCTCCTTCAAATAAATGTGGAGAGCTAGCACTGTATGAAGAATGGCTGATGAAAGGGGAGTTCATATCTGTGTGTGTGTTTTTGGTAATCTGCACTTTTCTAACGCCTCCTTCTTCTACTCCTGGCCTTCCAGTAGTACATTTAGCATCTAAACTCCCCTTTGGTGGAGATGGTTCCATAGTGAGGTCAGTCCCAAGCCTTGCTTCTCTTCCTCAGTGTGATAGAGGGATTCCTCTTAAGGTTTCTAATTAAAAATATCCTCTTGGGTGATTAGGATTTTTTCTTGAGCTATTCAGAGGTTGGTGAGAGGTGATGTCAGATTGCTGAGAAGTGTTCTTGTGTTGGGAGATAGCTAAATATTTGGTCTTCCACCTCTTCAGTCTTGATTATGGACTTGAGTGTGTTTTGTATGTTTCTGCCAGATAACAGTTCTAGATGCCCTTACCTGTATTTTAAAATTCAGCTCAGAGAGACTTCCACTGTGGCTGTGACCTTACTGAAATTCTTGTGTGAGCCAATACATAGTAAATGTCACAGTTGAGGATAAGAGTGATTTTTACTACAAATTGCTGCCATGGTTTATCAAGTATGAAGTCAGCACTTTTTCTTAAGTTAGAATTTCAATTAGCTGTCTTAATTAAGAAAGAACAGCATGTACTGAAAAAGAGTGCTTCAGTCCCTCAAAATATGAATGTGGACTGTAAAATAGTAATTACAGTGTTGAATCTTACTTGCAAAAGGATCTAAATATTAAAGCTTCAGTGCTCAAGCAAAGATTTATCAGTATTTGGCAAATAGTAAATGTCCCAGCCACTTTCTCAGAGGTAGAAGCACTCATTTAAGCAATGTGCATGATGAGAGATCAATCAGTATAGAAGGCTGGAGTTGCTATTAGATTAATCTGTTTAAAATTGAGATGGGTGTGTGCATGTTGGTTTTGACTGACATAAGAAAGCACGTAAACAGTATATTTTCAGCAAATACTGTGACCCAATTATTGGACTAGTTCTCTTGGTTGGACATGCCATTAGCTTATTTGTAATTTAAAACTGATGTGTTTATCCTAAATAAAATAGGAGGACAATGCAAATGCCAATACATTTTGGGGGAAAATGAAAACAAAAAGAAGGAAACAGGAACTAAAATAATCCTTAGAAATGTCAGGGTTTTTTTGAGGTTGGGGATTGGAGAAAAGGGGAATTGCATTTAATTATCTGCAACTGCCTGCTTGCATGTTCCTGAGCACATGGAGGTGTGGTTCTGAACAAATGACACAGTTCTCAATTGCAGCCTGTTGATACACAATTTTAATTGTGTCAGAATTTAGTTAGCAGACTAGCACACAGAGCTATGCTTTGAAAGCTCAGGATTTGTATCTCTTTAGTTACCTGTTACGACTGAATTCTGAATATCTTTTGTCGCTGTTAGATTTTCCTAATCCCTAAAATTACTTTTCTGTAAAAATGTTATTTTTAATGTGTGTGTTTTATAACTACAAAATTGATAAAAAAACCCACGTTGCTCCTTGACTTCAAAGAGTTCATTTGACCCTTTTGACTCAAGCCCTTGGCTGTAAGAAGCACCAAATTAAGCTGTTGTTGTTTTGCTCCCCCCCTCCCTCCATTAGCAATCATTCTGTTGCACACAGTACGTGATAAATCAAGGGCAGGAGCTTTAGAGTTGCCATAACATGACATTACCTATCAGCTCGTCAAGTCTGTGTTGACTCTGCGCCTTTTAGGCTGTATATTTCTTCAAAGCCTAGTGCCAGTTACTTAGTCAGCTCTAACTAATTTCAGAGTGGAAGGGAAACTTTACTGGAGTGCTGTTTGGGATCTGCTTTTTAATCCTGGTCTGTTTAATGTTTGCCTCCTGACATTCTAGGCCAGACATCATTTTAATGGTATGTGTGGTGATAAAGCCAATAAACTGTCAGGATGATTGATAATCTAAGCATTATAGCAATATGACTTTCCTGTTCTCCTCTGTGCTTTAGATGATGGTTTCCAAATTGAATTCTTACAGTGTGCTGTATGCTTGTTGGAGAGTCTCTGAACAAACAGTTGGAAGGAGCTAGCACTCACTAATGCAGGCTTTTAGATTTAAATTTCTGTTATTATTGGAAGGACTTTTAATTTGGGAAATGTTAAGTGGGAATTCTAACACTGTAATAGGCTTGGTCTCTAAATTTCTAAAATTCTGTTATTTTTATGGCCACCTGGGATGAGTCTTAAAATTTCATGTGGCAGATTTCTTTATCTGTACTGTCTTTCAACTAGAGATAACAAAGAGCAGTGCAGTGTGTGCGGGGCTTCTGTGTTCCCTTAAGCAAATTCAGCAGCCGTTTTTCATCATCTTAATGGAAAGTCATTGATCAGGCTTGCTCACTTTTTATTTTGGGGAGCTTGGAGGCAATTGATTTGGATTATTTTTGCATGATGCCTAAAATTAATGGTTTTCATCTTGTACTTTTATGCTGGCCCCTGGACAGTGACAGGACCAGGAGAAAAGAATGATAGATATTTGTGTTTTGGAGCAGCTATGTGTGAGCGCTTTTTTTTCCTTCTTTTGTTTTGTTTAAGTTTGCCAGTACATCAGTTTCCTGTTTGTATCCATTTCTTTTTCTTTAAGCAGAAGTTAGCACTGGCTGAAGAAATTGTACACAGGTAATCCTCATTAACAAGCATCAGTTGATACATTTTGCGTACTTTTTTTCCTCTCTTCTGGAGTGAGGTCAAAGCCAATTGATATTTATACTTAAGCTGTATAAATTTTCTTTTGATCCCAGTTCGCTGTCTGGCAATCACAGATATACCCCAGATCCTAGGGATTTGAGTACAAATATTTCTTGAGTGATATTTAAACTTTGAGCATTAAGTGCTATTATCTGCCCAGTTTTGCTATAAACATTTCCCCATTGAAAATGATTGTGTTATATAGGTGAATGTAAAGTGGTGCTGTATTAGCAAAACAAAACTTATTCAGTAGGTTTTTCACTGCACGGTCAGCATGAATGATTTGGGCTTTGGATTAACCTGTTTTTGTGGGGAACAATCAAAGTGAAAAATCATGTGTGAATTCACGTGCTCACACCAGTGATGTCCTCACTGCCCCCCACATGTGCTGGAAGATGGCTCCCTCAGATCCCTCAGTTCTTGGCTGCTGGGGATAGAGTCCTGTGACACTGCCATTCCCATGGCACTGCTGACAAACTGTTTCTTGGGGCTTTCATATGTGACTATGGAAAACCATTAGAAGATCCCAATAAAAGCTGTTGACCCGTGTGGAAGGTTAGTGGGTTAACCAGACCGGTGGAAGGTTTTTTGTGTCAGTAGGAGCTAGATTAGAGATGGTAGCTTGGGAACTTTGGTAAATCTATAGTTGGTGCATATTTTAGAGCAGTCAGAGCTGAGAAAATAATTTGTCCCACTTATACCTTTAGGGTAGCTCTCCAAAAGGAGTCTTTTGCTTTCAGCTTTGTCTTTGTTCTTTTACCTTCTCTCCTCTTCCTACAGTCAACCCATCTTTTTTCCACTGACAGTTTGCCAGTTTAAGTTGTGCTTCTTTTATGTTGCCAGGATGATCTAGTGTGTTGCTGTGTTCACAAAATTGCATGAAAGCACTCTGTTGAATAACGGGGATAGACCAGGAATGACTTTGAGAGATATTCCAGAGAATGGATTGGTAAGGATTGGGGGTTTATTGCATCCTCTTGGGAGTTAGAGCAAAGAAACTTCCGGATTTAATCCAAACCTAGAAACAGACTTGATGTATGGTGAGTCTTCTAGGTGGGCGTTGCCTAATCTTCAGGACAAATTTGTCTGTGTTCTAGGGATCTTTCTAAGGTGTCTTGTTCTGCTTCTCTGCTTTTGGGAGTGCTTGCTTTTTATTCCAGGAAGAACTGGAATAAAGTAGTGTTTGCTGGTACTGAAGCCCTTCATTTTTGGGGGAACAGCCAGGCTTAAGCCAAAATAAATAAAAGGCTCTATTAAGATTCAGATAGGTGGAGAATGGGTGTTGACAGCTATGATGGCCAGATTAGATTGATTGTGTACTCCTTGGAATTGTTTCTTAGAATTTTTGAGTCAATTTCTAGTTGTGTCACTCTCCTGAAAAAAATGAAGCTGAATTGGGCATTTTTTCTTTGCAACCTAAGGACCTCCCAATGCAACATTGAACTTAGTCTCATCCGCAAGCACAAAAGGCTGACGCCTAATTTACTCCTGAAAAATTAGAGCTTGTGTTTTGCAAGAACAACTGGGAAACAGTGGACTAAGTGTAAACACTGCTGCAGTGTGCTATTACAATTTTATTTCGTCAGCTTTTTAAAGACCCTTATAGTAATTTTAATTGGTACTTGCTGAAAGCAAGAAAAAGGTTTCACAGTCAACTTCTTTACTCATATTTGCATGATTACCTGTGGTGCTTTTTTATTTTTTCTTTTTTTTCTTTTAAACTTTTAAAATAACAGTGATTATTAAAAACCCAGACGTTTAATAATGGTTTGTCTACTGAAATAAGTAAAAACTGTTCCAGAGCACATTTGGTTGCGTTTGAATAGATTTCTCTTCTCCCTAGATGTTCCTAGGGTAGATTGACCTTTTCTTTTTTTTCTTCTATTCCCTCCCAAGGGAAGAGTGGTAGAGGCCAACTGTAGTGGAGTGATAGAAGCAATCCAGGAATTTTTAATGTGAGCAAAGAATCTTAGACAAGCAGGGAAAGGATGAATCCCTTTAATTGGTTCTCCCCACCTTCTCTGTCCAGTAGCATCTGAGATGGTATACACAGCTTCATGGTGATGATAAAAATTTTCTCGTATTTTAAAACTGACTTTTAACTTTCCTGGCAAGTGATGGGTTGATAAGAAAAAAAATGTCTGTAGTAACATAGTTTGCTATTGTTCATCTGTTGATTCTGTCATGTATGTTAAAATGATTGGGAGGTGTTACCTTTTTATTGTTTAATAAACAACTACAGCTTTAAAATCTGTAGTTCTTTGGCCTCTAGTTCTTATATGTCTGCTATAATCAAATGATTACTAGGTTCACCTAAAGGGATGCATTTGTACTGTACCTGATTTTGTTATATGATTTGAAAAAAGCAAGACACCTTGAGATGTTCAGCTGAGGTTTTTGTGTAACTGGACATTATTTTATGTGAAAGGGAAAAAAATGCAGCATTTTTCTTTCTTCCTAGCCATACATCATATTCTTACTTTTCTTGGCTGTCTATAAAACAATGTAGGCAGCCACTTTGTGACTGTTCTAGAAGTAGCACATTAAGTGTTCAGCTGTGTAGGTAATGATGATTGTGCAGAATTGAGCACTGCTTGTGTATTCATTGCTAATAGCTCCCCATTGTTGGGTCGATTTGTGCTGGGTTTTTTTTCCCTTCGGAAGAAAGATGGTTTTGCGTAGATATTATTTCATCCATTTCACCCCAGGAAAGACATTAGTAATTTATAAATAAAATACATATAAAAATAGGAGAAATCAAATGGTAGATTTTTTTGCAACAAAGACACTGCTCATCTCAGTACTGTGAGGTGAAGTTCAAATAGTTTTACTTACTGCCTTATCAGTTGTTGAATTTTAGGACTTAGGAAAGTTAGTTAATTCATGTAAGTTGTGTAGCGGAGGAGTCCTGGCTTGGGTCTCTCATCTGTTAGAAAAGGGAGCAATAAATATCCTTTCTTTGAGCTTTGGTTTGTATCTCCAAGTGATAGTACTCAGCCAGCAAATTTAGCATGTGCTTTATGTGATGGGGATCTCAGCTGTGGCTCCATATAGCTGTGTGGAAGTGAGAGCTTGCAGAAAGTGGGTTGTGGTTTTGTTAAAATTTATTTTATTTATTTATTAATAGGTGGGATTTGGGAGCACTGTTCTGGGGCCCAGCAGTGTTGGGGTTTGTGTGATCTGTCCATGGTAGCTCTGCTGTACTTTGCTGTTGCCTGTCCCAGTCTCATTTCTTCCAGGCCCGAAGACGTGGTTTGGTTTCACAGTCGGGTGCAAAGTTTCCTTTGAGAAGGTGATAAAGCAAAAGAACATTTCTAGTCCAGAGGAAACCTAAAGGAAAGAACTTGGAGAGCTCTCTAGTCTCCTTTTCAAGTCAACTAGTTCATTTCTGGCTGTGGCCAGTAATAGGGCTGTGAGCTTGGTGCTTGGAAAATGAATGACTGCTTTGTGGCTGTATATTTCTGCTGCAGTTTTCCTCCATGGTCCTTAACAACAACTATTTGAGTATTGATCTGCTAGTGCCTAATAGCTTAGAAACACTGTGAATGTGATATGAGGATTAGAGAACTATGCCCCTAAACCCAAAAGCATTGAATACATATATATTCTTCTCCTTGTGATTTAGTTCTGATTGAAATTTATGGTACTGGTCACGTGAGTAAAATTATAGGATGGTGACTTTGAGTGCTTTTTATATGTCTGGAAAAGCATGTGGGATACAGGAACGTGATTAAGTGAACTATAATAAACTGCTTACTTTGCAAAATTGGTCACCAATTATTAGGTAAGACTATTTAGACTGTTTAAACACGGAAGGAAAACTGGATAGGGTTCAAAGTATACAAAAATGCTTTGTTTTGCTTAGCTGATCAATGGAAAAGAACAACTCTGTGTGGTTTTGCTTTACATTAAAAAAAATCAACCCTTACCATAAATTGTTAGGCATGGGGATTTTTTTGTGTCAGTCAAAATAATTTTTTCAACAGAGCATGAAAATGGAAGGCTGAGAATCTGAATGGTTCTGCTTTAGAATCACACTGAAAGTTTTTTATTTTATGTAAATAGAGATTGATGGAACATTTTACACAGAGTGCAGGTTTTTGACAAAAAGTATTGATGGTTGCTTTCAGTAAGTGTTACTGGAGATGACAGAACATTGCATTTTAAGATGAATTACAGTAGAAACTCCCTCTTTGGGAATGTCATACATTTTATTTCATCTGTTGTTTTGAGAAAGAATGACTAAAGTCATAAATACCACAGACTGATCTCTCTTTCCTTAACATCTTATAGATCTTGTATTAGTTTGCAGTGCTTAGTAGAAGTATATTAAAAACAATTAGGAAGCTGCATGTTTTTTGTTAAGATCTACTTACTGTTCTTTGTGGGTTTTTAAATGTCAGTTTTTTTGATGCTATTCTTAAAGGAAATGGCCCTTTTGATTTTTATATTGGCTTATATTTAAACCTTCAGAAAACCAAATTCCTTTGTCTGATGCATTTGGAGGCAAATTAAATTCAGAATTCTGGTTTGAGTGATATGAGACTTCTTTTTTCAAAGGCAAGTTGATAAACTTTACAGCACCCAATGCTAAATTCTCAATTAACACTTACAAAAGCATTGCAATGTCTATAAACAGGAGAGAGGTTTTCAAAATGTTTTGTCCTACTACTGTGCATAGTTTTGCTGAAATCTCTCTTGAAGTGATAACAGAAAACCAGAGACCTGGGATGGCTGAATTCCTAGAATTGAAAATGCAGGTGGGATTTGGGTAGTGCCACGAGATGATTTAGGTCAATGGGAATTGTAAGCGGTGCTTACTGGAAGATCAATTCTGTTATAAATGTACATTTGCATTTTGTATTTTAAATGTTTTTCAATTGTCCTGTGGTTAAATTAGTTTTAGCCTCCACAAGAGATGTAGACTCTGCATTGTTTATGATTGCTGCTTTCAAATTCTGTGGAATTCACCCTCCCACCCCCCTGCAATTCCTTAAAAAGAGAGAAGGGAGGTTTGAGAAAACATTGTGCACTTGAGTGCTGATAATAAGGAAATTTTGAGGGAGGACACAATGTGAATTTGGACTCCTCTGTGGGTTTCATAGCTGATAATGACAGCTTGAAAAGAAAGACTAGATGTCTTCCTGGAAGAGTGATAGGTTTAGCATAGATCAGCTGCTGGGTGTATTTTCCAAGCCTTTTAAAGAATGTTCTCTTTTCTGAACAATAAAAGAGTGATAGTGACATTTTAATGATGAATTTATGTGTAAAAGGGAATATAGCCAAAAGGGTATTGTCACCCTAAAGAAAAAAAAAAAGCTTCTGTAGAGAAGAAGGTTTGTGCTTCAGAAAGGAGCATGGAGAAAGTGACAAATCAAGTATCAACAGTAAAACTGAACTTCTCTGAGATTGCCTCGTTTCTATATTAGCATTCTAATACCACTGCTTACTGAAAACCAGCTATTTCTTGCCTGCAACTGGGTTATCCTCTGAGAAGAGGGTTGGATTTTTCTTTATTACTTCTATGCTCTTGAAAATTATTCCTTGGAAAAGAAAGTTATTTTGGTTTATCATTCTTCCCACAATGAATATTTTTTATCGCTGCTTTGATGGAAAAACATTATTTTCTTCTTTCAATGTAATAATTTTCCATGTTCTTACAATATAATATTGCCCCAAATTATTTTGAAACCTAGATAAATATGGATCTATTTCATATATTGATTCTTTTCTTTCACCACTTAATGGTTCTTTTAACAATATTATGGTCTCCTGGCTTGGATCCATGCTCTAAGTTGAGCTGAGGAGCGTGCCATTGAACTGTGGCTCTTCAGTTGTTTAACAGACTAAGCCCGTCCTTACTCCCAAATCCCCTGTGGCATTCCATATTGGAATGGTGAACACCAGTCAGGTAATTATTAGATAACAAGGCATAGGCATCTTTTTAGCTATTGAGGAACTGGTTAAATATGCATAAGGTTTATTGTGGAATGTCTTTTACATTGGACTGAAGCTTGTCACTCAGTGTCTTGCAGTATTCAATAGCTTATCCTCTTGTTTAGTTTATAGATCCTCAATTGACTTCTTGATGGTCTCATTTTCCCTGCATGTTGCTGACCTGAGATGGAATTTATGGAAACTTCTCATTGACTGCATTGCTCGACATAGGTACACAGTTTGTGTTTGGGGTGGGGCTGAGCCTCATCCCCAGTGGGCACAGCTGTGAGCAGCACTGACAGCAGTGAGCCATGGGGTGCCCAGGGGCACTGACCAACCACCAAAGGGAGCAGAGGGCACACAGGGGCAGGGCATCAACAATGAGGGGATAAAAGGCTGGGCTGAAGAACAAGAGGAGCATACACTTGCAGCTTCTGGAATGGAATGGTGTTACCTGTATGGGCCAATGCCTGAAGCCTTCTGATGGGTATGGTGTTACTGTGTATGGGCTGAAGCTTTCTGATATTGTATGGTGATACTCTGTGTATTGTGGCCATCTTAGTTGTCATGTGCTGTGGTGAATTCTGTGACAGCTCAAAGGCTGTCATTTTTTCTTCTGCAACAGTGTGCAGCAGCTGAGCCTGAAACAGCTCTCTTTTCCATAGGTAGCACACTGGTTTCCCAGCTTCTCCAACAAACTGTTCCTTTCTCCTTAACATCCTAGCAGATTGTAGCAAACTGTTGTTTTGTAGCAGGCTGCTGCATTGCAGGCAATGTTGTGAAATGAATCATGCCTTTTTAAAAAAATGTCAATTTATTAATGTCTGGATAATCAACCTTAGCTGGAGGAAAGAAATAATAATCAGCTGCTGTCCTGAGAACAGTCCTCTACTGGTGCCAGGCTTCAGGAAAATATAAAACTTTGTGGAAGAAAAAGGCATTTCCTTATTGTGTAAATGGCCAAAAAATTCCAAATGTATTAGAGTCCGCTCCAGGACAAGATTTAAACAGACATTTCAAGGGGACCTTAACCCATGAAATCATCTTATCCTGCAGCCAAAACCCCACCTTCTAACTCCTGAATAAATAGATTCTCATGACAGAATAATTCATCTCCAGTCATGAAAGCATCAGCTTTAAACGACAGCTTGTAGAGACCCTGTGCTTGTTAGGGCCAGATCAGCTACCCAGATGCCTTGAATGTAAACTCATGAAGGGAAGATTAATTTATCTGTCATCCTATGCTTTGACAGTTGTTGTAAATCTGATTTAGCTCTGAGCAGAAATAGGGGGACCTTTGAATTTATAAGGGTGATACTAAGAAAACCTAACCTAGGCTCTGTGAGCCTTGAAGAAACAAAATGTACTTAGACTCAATGAGATCTTAAGTAATCTTGAGGCATAAAAAACAAAAAAAAGTGGGCAAGGTTCACTTGCCACTGGTAGAGTGCGTGCACTAGTGTGGTAGTCCACTGGAACTCTGTCTGGTGAACAGAAGCAGAAGCAAGATTGTTTATTGATCAGTAGTAGCAGACAACTCCATAATCCAAGTGTGTGTGCTTTATTGAAAATGTGTTAGCACTGTTTTTAGAAGTTTTCCTTTTCTGGCATTGGAAACTTTACAGAAAATGTTTTTTACCTTTTTGGAAATTGATAAGGTTGTCAGACTGATTCATTATGGAAGGTTGCTGTGTGCAGGTTTTATGCATCTATGGCAGTACATTTGTGAAATCTGAATGAAAATTTTGATAACCATGAGTTCAATGGAGATGGGATGTTGGCTTTTATAGTAGGAGCATTTGTCTGTGGAATCAAAACACGTCTTTAAAGCCAGGAAAAGTTTTTTTGATTAGTGCTGCTCTGCTACTATTTTGTGCACTGTGGAAGCTGAACAGTAGCGTGTCTTCCTTACTCCACATGCTCCAAATTAAACATAGTAATAACTGTGGAAATTTGATTCTCACTTTCATATAAAGAAATTGAAAATAAATATGTAGCATCTCTAAAACCTGAACTCCCTAGGGTAGAATGGTGCTGTGTTGGGGAGTTATTATAAGAGGATCTGCAAGTACTGTGCTATCTGCTGTGACTGTTCAAAGAGAAAAAGGCTTCAATCTTTATGGAAGCAACTTAGAATTGATTTATGCTGAATTCAGACTATATAAAACTTAGGAAAACCTGCTTGTAGCATGTTATTTTACATACAGCTGAGGTCTCTAAATGTGTATCATGACTCTGCAGAGCTAGATTGCAGTGAAGTATATGATTTCTCTCTGCCAGTAAGTTGGAAACTGTGCCTTTTCTTGGTGATGAGGAGCTGACCTGGGTGTCAACTGCTTCTCGTTTGGGCTAGAAGTGAGCCATGGTGAAAAAATCACTCTTCTTCCTCAATTGGATAGAATACTAATGAGCTCTTTCCCACTTCTTTTCTTCCTACTGCATCCCCTGCTAATTTGGGATCTCACATCTGGTTTTGTAAAGCTGGTAATGAGTCCGGGTCATCACCCTTTTTCAAGCTCATAGCAAAAGTTGGTCTGTTTTACCCCCTGCAAATTGCAGGGGTGTTGGCTCAGTCCAGAACTGCAATTTGAAAGCTGGTTGCCTGTGTTGGTGTGGTCTTTTCCTCCTGGATGAATTGCAGAAGCCACTTCAGTGAAGGGTCAACCAACCTGCTGTTGCTTACTTTGCAAGTAGCTCAGGAGGGATCTACTCTGACTTTTAATGAAATAAAAGGGTGTGTATGCCCCCACAGTTGATTAAATTGCTGAATGAGGGAGTGTGTTAGCACAAAAAAAAGTATAAAAATAATTTATGTCCCTATGCTTTAAAACTCGTGAAAAAAGTGAGGTAAGATTGTCCTGCCGTCTTTTCTAGCAGTGAAAAATACTGTTAAGGTGGAAATGATTAAAAAACCAAACCTCCAGTTTTTCAGGTGTGAAAGCTAGAGTAGTTCTCGAAATGTTAAAGTTTAGGTAGATTTATGACAAATTAGTTACTTGCACTGTATGGATTCTGCATGGCTTAGTGTTACATCCAAATTTGGTTTTTAGGATTTCATTTAAGGAAGTTTTGATGTGGTGTTTTTTTCCCTCCAAAAATAATGAGGTAGAGTAACTTAGTCAGACTTAAGTAATTTTTGTTTGTTTTAGAGTGCAAGCATGAGATTTTTAAGGTTTTATTACAACTACAGAAATAAAGATGAGGGCAAGTGAAGATGGCATTATATAACTGAAGTTACAGTCTGAGACCAAAATGATGAGATAATTTATTCTTTTGAATACTTCAGCTTGATTCACAACAGATCTGATTTTAATTCCAGGTGTAGTCTGAGTTAGATTTGCAGAAATAAAAATGGCAGCATTTCAAAGTACCCTGAAATAGTGTCTGCACTTTCTCTGGGAGTGTATAAAATTGTCAGTGTTGTAGCAGGACGTTGTTTTGACAGTGCTTTGTACAACTCAGAACAAAAAAATGTCTTTGCTGCAAAGATTTTACAATCTAAGCAATAATGCTGTAAATGCTTGCCACTTTCCTAATCGCATGAAGCTTTAAAATCCTTCATTGATATTGTGTCATGGTCAGATGTTCATAGTAACACAGAAAAATAGCAGTTTGTTCATAACTGTAGCTCTGAATATTTTTTTTTGTCCCTTGAGTAGAAGCAGAAACCTGTACTGTGTCTAATTCTTATAGTGACTCATCATGAAAGTAATAAAGACAGCTGCCCTAAGCTGAATCCTCTTACTACTATTTTTTCACTCACTTTATTTTTGGTGTTAATCTTGATATAGAAATATATGAGTGTTGCCATTAGAGTCAGTTGTGACAACTGCTATCTGAGTACATGATTTATTTAGAAATGTAATAGTAGGGAACTGAGTGGCCTGTGGTAACAGACTTGTTCTTTGTGCACTCATCTTCTCTGAACATTCTCCAGGGATCAGTAGTGGTGCAAGCAATGCAATTTGCTAAATTTTGCATAACTAGCTCATGAAATGTCTAAGATGAAAGTTGTTTATTTATACACATGCAGTAATCGCACAAATGAAGGATTAGTATTGGAAAACTTGCCCCAGAATGTTCCTGTTGCTTAAAGTAGGAGGCTGGGTTTTGTCCCTTGGCTCAGGCAGGGCACAGCATGGGATTGTGGTGTAGCGAGATCTGAGTATTTGAGGAAAGAGCACCAGTTGTGAGGTGATCAACAACACTGAGTTTTCCAGTCTGCAAAAAGGAGGTATTTTGGTATTTTATTTTCTCCTCTTGTTGTAACTGACAACAACTATACAGCTGAGATGGAGAGGCTGAGGGGGTGTGCATACAGGCTTTAGTTCTGGGCAGTGTGTGACACTGCAGTGAACATATCTTTGGAATTACCCTAATTTTTAATGGTAAAGTGAGCAAATTCTTGTGGCATATGGGATCTCATTAAGTTCTTCCCTAATTCGAATGTTTACAGAACCTAAGTTAGCTGTAGGCAATCCACTGGTTTCTCTCTTGCAGAGTATTTTTTTCACCTGTACAGCAGTGTCTGAAGTGTATCTCAGATATCTCATTTTAATGGCAATGAACAGAGCCAAGTTACTTTGGAAATAGCTGAGGTGGATGGTCTGGGGACACAAAACAAATCAGTAGCAGGTGTTAGAACTGTTGAGTGCTGCTACAGAAACCTGTTACATGTCTGAAGCTGAAGGCATTGCATGAATTGAACAGCTGAAGGATGGAACTGCTCTGAGAGTCGAGTCCTAGAAAATATTTGGCTTTACTTTTTGTAACACTAGAGCAGTCCTTGTTACTGTACAAACTGACTGCACCATATAAATATTTCTCCAATTTTCATGAAATTTCACACTTTAGAGTTTTTTTTTCCCACATCCTTTGGGCAAAGTAGTTCTCTGTTCTGTGATGCTACAGGCAAACATTTTTTCAATGAAATATGCCTTCTAAAGTATAACAGGATGGGATTTGTTCAAGAGTAAATGAATTTTTCTAGAAATCAGTATACACTAGACATCCCTCTAGGGAAAATAGGTTTGCATAAAATAATTTTTCCTACAATATAATTTAAACTATTTTGATCAGGGGAAAATTTAACAAAACAAAACCAAAATTCAACTTTGCAAGATATTTCTAAACCTACCTTGCCTCCTACCCCCATTCACTTTTAAAGGCACAGTAGGGAGCCATGGGAAATGTATTTTCATCTAGGGTTGTAGGAGGAATACATATTGTTTCTTTAAGGCATCAGGTATTGAGAAATGGCAGGGTGAAAAGTTTGACCTGAACTGCCAGATCTGATCTGCAAGGGGGTAATTGAGTTGCCATGTTTTTTTTCTCCTTAGTTTAAATCAAGTTTTGCTATAGCCCATTTAAGTGTCAGACTGGTAGCAAAACTTGACAACTTCAGGGTGCAAGCTTGCTTTTGATCGGGATTTACATGCAAATCATTTTTGCCTTCAACTGTCAAATCCTGTCTTGACACTCTTAGGGGAGATGCCCACATTTCTTGGAGTTTTTGCTTTTCAAGCCATGGGTATGTTGATCAATGCTCTTAGTTGGTGGGTGGAAGAAAATGTTTTTGGTAATATGGTGGATAAACTTTTTATATCTATCTATGTATTTTTTCCTACTCTCTTGCCTGTCAGTCAGCTGTTGCAGCTGGGCTTCTAATCTCCTTTTTGCCTGGAAGAAAATCTAACAATAATCCTGAGTTTGATGTCAGAGAGAAACTAGAGAACTGGGGTAGAGGGTCACCAGTGTACTGGGGAATGGCTTTAAGCTGCAAAACAACACAAAGGATGCTGACAGTCCACATTTTCCTGGGCTTTAAACAAAGTCTTTGGTAAGTTTAAAGAATCTTCTCCTTGCATGACTAAACCTATTGATGGTTTAGAGAAAAAGCTGCCTTAGAAGGCTTAAGGCTGAACCTGCTTTCCAATTCTACTGAAAACCTTAAGATGTTAAATTTTTTTTACATTGTATAATTGGAGAAAAATTGCAGAGAAGCCCTTGAACTATGAATAAACTACATGAATGAGCAGTATGTCTTCTTTTTGTGGCCATATCTAGCAAAACTCATGTGTAATATACCTTTTAGATGAATTTAATTTCAATTTATGCTTTACATCTGCAGCTAATATTTTTACAGGAAAGTAAGCTAATGACAAACCCTGTAATTTAATACTTAAGCATTTCTAAAAATAAAATTAACATCAGAAATAGACGGTGAGAATTTCTAAAAACCAGAACACATCAAATAGAAAATTGCTATTATACCAAATTAAACAAATAATGCAAGTTGTAACATCTTGCAAGTGATGCTGCTGCTTGGTTTTCTAGTTAAACAATTTTTTTCTTTGTACTATTAGTAGAGTAGGGACATCAAACACACTGTTTCACTGAGGTGGCAGGCAGTGTCATGTTTGATAATCTACATATGAAAGCATAACTTTAAAAGTCAAGATTTTGAGACAGAATCTGCTTTATCTGTCTTGGACCTTACTTTAGCAGACAAAAACCTGAATATGCTGACATGTGCTGTGAAATTTTAATTGAATTGTTAATGACACTTTGGAGTGACACAACATGTGAGAAACTTCCAAGAACCGATCATGGGAAGCCCTTTTTCTTACTGTTACAAAACAGAAGACACTGGGAACTTGACAAGTCCAAGTGTCTGAGGCCAGGGGAATAATTGATAGCAGGCTGCCTGTATCCAAGATCCTTTAGCAGTAATTGCAAGCAGGATCTGACTCTCTGATCTCACCAGTGGTATTCACCATGCCAAAACGACCAGGCTTTGACAGATTGCTTTCCTACAGTAATAACTTAGGCATGTTCCCTTTCTCACATGAGGCCACACTTCCCTCCCACTGGAGAAAATGAGTTGAAAATGAGTTGCTTCTTTTTTTAACAGGGCACTGTTAAAATAACTCTATTCTATTATGTAAGCCCAGTAGTGCCAGGGGACTAAATTTATATGGTTATAAACAAGAGCTATTACTTTAGAATACCACGATGTAATGTTTCACAATTTCTCTACGATTTCAAATATTTTGAAAATAAATGGGGAGGGGGGGAGGTTCCTCCTTCTTGCTCTTAAGAGACCCCAAAATACCTCATTTTATATTTAATTGCTTTCATCTCTGATTTTTATAAAGTGAGCACTGACTTGTATTCAGATTTATATCTTGGATGAATCCAAGTCCCCAAAGGGGAACTGAAAACTATTATTTATTCTGCATAGGTTGAAATGAGAGCTGCTTTATTTGAGTTTTTTAAACCTCCCCATGTTTGGTCCCTGTTATATTTTGATACTTTCATGTGTTATGTTTGTTTCTCCCAACCCCTTTTTAAACTTTTTTTTTTTTTTCCTTCTTGAATGTAGTTTTTTTTTCTGTAAACTATGATTGGGAGCTATAATGTTCTGGATGATATATATCAGTCCTGGATTTACACTCCTTTTAGTGACAGGATTTTACTAAATCTGATATAGGGACTCCTGTGTGCTACTCTACGGTGGTCTGTGTTCTCTGGCACAGTTGAAAGCCTGGCAGCTCCACCCTATAGCTGTCTAAACAAGGTTTCTCACCAGGCACTAACTTCAAAAGAACTACAGTAAGCTAAGGCTATGGGAAATTGTAACCACAATATTAAGTTTATAAAAATGGAACTTCTACAATGACTGCCACTTTCACTAACGTGTGCTAATATTTAAGAAAGCTAAGGTATGTTTCCAAAAAAAGGGGGATGTTTTATAACTCTGAGCTGCAAATAAAATGTGGTGAGAATGTGAGATTTTTAGCTGTGAAAATAAATGGTGTACACATGGTAGAATGCCTGTGGTGCATGTAGGGCATCTGGTTAGTTACTCTATGGTACTTTGGAATAAAGAACTCAAAGGGTAGACTCAGACTCTATAGCAAAAGTGAGAAGACTGGAAGGTGAAGTCATGTGGTTATTGCTCATTAACCCCCAAATCTCTGAGAGACTGCAGAAAGATTCAGGTGATCTGCCCATAAGTGCTACTGGTGCCAGTGAAGAGGTTCTTGTGCACAGTTATCATGATGTCAGGATCCAGTCCTGGGGTTTTGGTATAGCCTGGCAAGACCTAACTTTTTTTTTTTTACCTAGGAAATTATTGGTCCATATAAGTGTTCTTTTTATTTTTTATTTTTTTATTCCTTTGTCTCTGAGTTAACCTCACATTTTTTTGACATTGTAAAAAACAGCTTGAAAATGACTAAGGGAAAACTTCAATCTCTGAATATACTGCTGTAGTTCTCAAGAAATAACTACAAGTATGTAGCTTTAAAATGAGATGAATCATTCACCATATACCTGATGGGTCACGTAGCATACTCATAAGCTTCTATAAACTTTAGGGATCATGTGAACACTTTTAGAGGATATTGCTAGAGCTTTGACTTGCTTTGGTTGTTGCAAATAAATCTTTATTTGTAATAAATTTTTATTTGTGGAAAAGTACAGACAAAAATGAAGCTAGGGTATTTAAATAACTGAGTTTTGGGGTCAAGCCCAATTTATTAAAATGGAAGAAGCAGAAGGGAGAGTGAAGCTTGGCACTGGTTTTGCAATAATGATTTATCTGCACCTTGAGCCCATCCTTTGGACAGACCTTTGTTTGAACTGTAGCTGGCTTGGTTTATGTATGACCTGCTGGGAACTGAGGTTGTAATGAAAAACAGTTATTCTTTCAAATTACTCACTAGAAGTGGTGCCTATTTTATCAAGTGCTCTTCTTAATTTGGCACATGGTAAGACTTTTAATATTTATTTTTTCTCCATTAATCACACTGTATCTCCTAAGAAGTCTAAACACAGTGATGAAATACTGTATGCTTTCTTTAAAGCATTCTGACGACAAATGCTTCTCTGGAGAGCAGCTGTCGCGAGCTCTTACCTTTAATTAATGAAATTATTTGTTGAGGTTTTGTGTGTGTGTTGCCATTTTATGAACTTTCCAAAATTCTTCTCAGATCAGGATTGAGTTTCACAATTTGGCAGACTAGCTAGTGATTTCAGGTTTACAGGACAGTAAAGAAGGAGGAAAGAGTAACTGGCTTTTGTTGTTGGTTTTGTTCTGTTTTGGATACAACCCTCTTTAGATATAAACTACGTGTTCTGAACTGTGCAAAATAAACATTTTGCACAGTTCTCTCCTGTCAATCTGAACATCTAAAGGTTTAATAATACTAGTTTGGAGAAAGTCTGTTATCATCATTTTCAGGTTGTGTCTTTGTGTGTCTATTACCAAATAACAGAGCTCAAATGCTCAAGGAAAATGGGAGTGCTAAATTAAGATGAATTAATGTATATACATTTTTAAAAATTTCGAGCAAAGTTATTCTTTTACATATAGGCACTTTCAGAGACCAGAATGAGATATTACCTGGAAGGCAAAAAAAAATGGGTGTGTAATAAGTAGTTCTACCTCCTAATGCTACTAGAAGTGCTGAGAATACTCTTTCCACACTTTTTCTATTATTTTTGTTCTCATACAAATGTAGCATCAGTCTATTTGCTAAATTTTTATGCATCTCATTTTGTTGCTTTAATCCACAATTAAATAGCCTGTTTATATTAACTTCTTGCCACAAAGGGAAGAAATTGCATCTGCTGCTGAAGAAGACATTAGATTAAGAGGTATTATTGTTCCCTTTAGTTTTATGTAAGCTGGAGAGTTTGAGTAAGTAGGATATGATCCTGAAATTGTATTTTATTTTACATGTTGGCTCTTAGAATTTGGCACAAATTCTCAGGATTTAAACTCCCCTCAGTGGTAGACACAAAACATCACTGTTTTTGATATGGGTCACTTTGTTAGGAGATATAGTTGAAATTACAATATTGATCAGAATTATCCATAAATTGATGTCTTAATCAGTAAATTTTAGTGAGAATGCCAGAAATATTTGTTGCCTCGCATCTGTGGAATTGTTTCTCTTGATGTTTTTGAACAGTGTTGACTCTAAAATGCTGGTTCAAAGTATGGTTAGAAGTTTCCTTTTTCTTCTATACGGGAAGCTTGGACAATTTTTGGCATAAATAATTTTTCAGTTTCATTATTATATGATGTCCATCACACAGCAACTAATAAAAATGGCATGCTTTGAGCAGAATCTGTGTGGGGTTCCTGGGACTCCTCGTCTCCTGCACCATGACTGTTATGTAAGTAGTAACTGGGCCCACAGCTACTTCGTCTTATGCTGTATTTCAGTATCAAGTGACTAAATAAAATTACCAATGAGCTCTGATGACCTGTTCAGTTCCATTTTTTGAGTTGAATTTTCTTGTTTTAATGGTTTCCCATTGCAAAAATTATGTATTTGGACTTTTTGCGACATCTTTTGTCTCATACAAGTACTGAGAAGATGGAAGTATTTGCTTAAAGAATAAACAGTTGGATTTAATACAAAGGTTGGTGGGGTTTTTTTTCCTTCTGAGAAGTGAAAGAAGAGCAGTATATTCTTTCAGTCAGGCACAAAGTGGCTGTTATAGTATATTTTGCATTAATTCATGGAGGGACACTTGCCTAAATCACTTTCTGTCTCTTGTGGAAGTCTTTGATCCCAGTGACAGTTTGACTGCATTAGTGAGAGTGTATTGGTTAATCCTTTGCTTAACTTGTTCTTTTTGGCACAGCCAGGGGCCTTTCCAAAGATAATCTGTCAGCATAGGCTAAATCCTAATCAAACAGGCAAAAGAGGAGCTGGGAGATGTGTTGTAGGCTGAGGAAGTCCTTTTGGGTCTAGATATTTTTTTATATATGGTACTTTTTAATGTACTCTGAAAATGCAAGTTTTTATATAAAAACTTTACCTAGTCATGAGAGCTTGCATTCTCTTTGAACACATTGGTTAAAGAGTGCATTTCAGAGGCTGTAAATGCAGTACACCTCATTTGCTAGCAGCAGCTAGTTCTGATAGGTGTCTGGATCTGTTCCATCCCCTTAGTCATTTAGTAGTGAACAATACATCTGAATTTCTAGTTTCATAAGGTAAAAAACTGATGATGACAGAAATCTTACTCATTGAAGAATGTGGTGTCTGAAAAACCTGGTCATGTGTGGATGGTTAAGATGCCAAGCCAAACCCCTTCTTTTTTACTGGGCAGGTGAATGAAAAAGGAAACTACCATCCAAATTGCGAGAGTTCTAGGTTGCTTTTAAGCTGACTAATGAATTACCACTGAAAAAGCCTACATGAGGCATAAAAGTTACGATCAGTATCCTTGGCTGCCTAGCATAAAATCAACTGGTGTACATTGATCTACTTCTGCAACATAAATTGGAATTATAAAAGATCAGGAGAGGTCTTTTCTTTCTCTAAAATAAAATATATCTTGATATTATTCATTATTAGTAGAGTTAATGCCAAAGCTGTTCTTTCAGAATTGAAGTGTTTCAGTTTCTTTGCAGAATGGTGCTTAAAAAATGCTTATTAAAGTACAAGTGGAGGGAAACCTGAGATACATTTTTTCCCTTGTCAGTTCAGCAATCAACTGTAATAAGAGCTGATGTAAAATTTTCATACACTTTAAGGCATTCTTTAATGTCTTTATGCTACTTGAAACACTTTCCATTTTCATTTCACTTAACAGGCATATTGGGATATTCTTTATGCAGATAAAGCAAGCTTAAATAAAGTTGTTAAAAATGCCTGCAAGTAAATTGCTTGTGTACTTTTACTCTTTTCCCTTCCCTTACACTTAACATGATTAAAGTGAATGTTATAATATAGTTCATGCTAAATGGTTCTATGATTCATATCAACCTTATTACTGTCAGCTCAGCCAAAACAATTTCACTTTCACTTGTGCCACTCAACTATGTAGTGGTATTATGGCAAACATGGGATATCTGGATTGAGATGCAAATAGGTTTAATCTTTCCCAATAACATTTTTTCCCTTTTTCCCACATAGCCTGTTTTTCAGCTGGTTTTTCATTTAGATTTGGTGGAGGCCTTAGGACTGTGACAAAATATTCCACTGATGTTCAATAAAAAAAGTGCATAAGCTTGCACATTCTTTTGTCCTAAATAATGGGCTAAAAGATATTTTGGAAGGAAAAAACACACCCAAACCCCCAAACCTTGTGATATGCTTTACTTTTTTTATGTATAAACAGATTATGCTGATTGTCTAGTTGAATTTGTCTAAACTAAAGGAGAGGGGATCTCTGGCTGAGGTTATGATACTGGAGGATTTTGCTGATGAAAGGGCAGGTGGAGTTTTGTGATCCACAGGGGATTTGATGCTGCCTCTACTGCCATATTCTTTGTATGCTGATCTGGTTGGGAGTAGGCTGTGAAGGTGCTTACAAGCTATTTAGGATATCCATGTTCCTGAGAGCCTTTCCTACGAATCATATGGTAGAGAAGGCTTCACTAGGTTATTGATTTTTATTTTTTAGCTGGTATCAGAGCCAACAGCATGAATGGCACCTGAATCTGTATCATCTACACAGATGATGTCTCACACCTCAGAGCTGTGTTATTTCATGGTTCCTAGGGTGAGAGTTTTAAACGATGTTATCTCTCTCAGACATAGAAATATCTTTTTTAGTGTCTATTGCATAGTGCAAGGAAAAGTTTGGATCATAGAAGTGGAATTACATGGCCAAAAGACAGATGAGTTTTTGTTAGTATGTTGGGCATAGTTGCTAGAGCTACATTCAAATCTCAGCCAGCTGGGAAATGGGATACCTCACCTTCTCTTGTTCAAACCCCATCTCAAATCTGTTTTGTGGCTTTTTGTTGCTATGTATTTATCTGAAGAGTAGTATATGGTTTTTGGAAAGAACAAACAGTTCTTATCTGTTGTGAGTAAAACAAATCACTGACTGATCTGTTTCTTTGAATCTTTGATCTGGGCTGCTTTTTTGGCTTTTCTACCCCAAATTATGTTCCTTGTGTAGAGAGCAAATTTCAGTCTCAGAGCATTAACTTTTTCCTTTCTAAAACTTAGAGGCTGGATGGAGCTCTACAAGGTCTTTGAGTGATTGTATTTGGATAGCTTCACGGATTTTAAAGAATTATTCTATGCAGTTCTAGTGAAAAGCTGTATGGACACAGAAGAAGACATTTTGAATTTTCTATTCTAATTGTAACATTGTGTGCTGATCCAGGCCTGATTTATTAAAATGATGTTACATGTATAAATTTTAGGCTGATTTTGAGCACTGGTATATAAGTATTCCTAGTAAGACAGGGATAGGTTTGACAGGTTGTTTTTCTATCCTTTGGCATGCTAGCTTGATTTTTCCTCCCACTTACTTTGTCTGCATTTTTTTATTTTCATTGCCTTTTTTTTTGTTGCTATTTACTATTCATCTTTGTTTATCTTCCTTTTCATTAATTGGAAATACTAGCCTCATTAATATGAATTTCATATATCAACCTACTCCTAAGGTTTGATAAATAATTAGATTTTTTGAAATACACCAATCTGAGAGAAGTTTTGAATGATCGTGGGTATCTGTCTCTGAAATTTCTGTCAGCACATAGTAAGAAAAGTATTTTTGGGATACACAAACTCTTGAGTTAGGTTCACAATGTGTATTGTCAAATAAATTATGCCTACTGTTTGAAGTAATAGGAATAAATATGCACTCTTCAGTTAGAACAGTGAGTGGCAGTTTTCTGCCTGGGCATAAGAATCCTCTTGGGGTTTTTCATATGGTGGCAATTATTTCCCAGGCTGCATTAGCTTGACTGTAAAGTAAACCAAGTAATAAATTAGGAAGGTGGAGTAGAAGACATAGAGCCTCAGCCTAGGTAAACTGTTTTGCACTGTGCAATCATACCTGTGATGCTACAGAGGAAGGCAAATAATTGTTTCCATAACGTGGTGCTAGGCAGTGTAGTGCATTGTGGCACTTGTGTTAGCTGCTGTCCTTGCAGGTGGAAGCATGAACGTGTTGGGGGAGTGCGAGGCAGGAGCTGATTGACTGCAGCAGCAGCAGGCGATTAATGGGCAACAACGCTCTGACAGGAACTGCTGACAAGGCGATAATGAGATTAGCACCTTCTGATTCTTTTATTAACAAGTAGCCAAAGAATCATTTGGGCATGTCAGTAGATAATGATGGAAATTAAGGGACACTCCGGAACCTTTGGGTAGCAGATCATACACCTAGCACTCTGAAGGGTAACTTGCAGTTTTAACTGAATCATCTCCAATTGCAAATTGTAATAGTCACTGGATACGATGATATTAGTTAGATATAAAAAGAATGGATTTTTTTAAGCATTGCTTTAAGTATGTTAGTTATTCAGACATGTTGCAATGCAACAGTTTATTTTATACATGGAACACTTGCTCACTTTGAAAAAGTAGGGTCACTAGTAGTTGTACCATATGAAAAATTTCATTTTTTAAATGGAGCTTTCATGGAGTTATGACAGATGAGTTGGAGTTACTGTTTCCCTATTGCAAAGCTTTTCTTGGTGTTGATATGTAAAAACAATGGCTTTTGGGGTAAGAGAGAGGGAAATTATGATGACTGGCAGGAGGCATTTGAGAGTTACAGAGAGGAGTGGGAATAAGAAAAATGGAGAAAGCTATAGATAATTTCAATATGTGAATACTTGAGAGGACTAGAGAGTGACAAGAAGTACAAGACTGTAAGAGTAAGCAGATGTGAAAGAGAATGAACACAAACATATTGAAGATTTTATTTTGGGTCTGGGAGGTAGTACCTTTGTTTCTGGGAAAAACCTGTATTTACACCTGTAGAAGGAAATGGGTCTGTAAGTGTGCTTGTGGTGGAAGAGTATGAGAAAGAAGACAACGGCCTAAGGAAAGTAAAAATTTAAAAAGAAGGAAAAGAATTAACATGGACATGATGAGTTAGGCTGTGTGTAGGAGATGGTTTGGCATTTTTCTTACTTTGCTGTTCTTCCAGATAATATCACTGCGTGGAAGTTTAATTTTCTTAATGGGTGGGAGAAGGAAATGAATTGATATTTTGAAATATTAATAGCTACAAAGGTATTTTATGAATGCATTTAATTGACTGTTTCATGAATGTTAATTCTGTTTGACGTGGAAATCTGATAAGAATGTTGCCATGATTTTGCATTTGACCAAGTTAAAACAGCTGAATATTTATAATCCTACTCTAAGTTGGCTTGGAGACTCTTTCCTAGGGGCTTACATTGGTGCAGTTGCTCAGGTTCTGCGAATGTGAAAGGAAGCACAGATGTGCAGATTGGCTTGATTTAACCCTCCTTTAGATCAAATTAATTTCAAGATATACCTGATACAAATGCTTACTTTTTATGTCTAATTACAGTCAGGATTACTGTTCTCCACAGTAAACAAATCATTAGTGTTTAGGTTCAGGTCACCTAAGTACTCAGGGAAAAAGCTACTCAAACTTCTGTGGAATCAAAGGAGGTTTTGTAAGTTTGGAACTTCCCACCCTGAGGATATCGTAAGTGCTCAATGTGTTGGATCCCAGAACTTGGCTGCCATCACTTTCTTCTTTTTTTGGAGACAACATGGGCTTTAATTGTGTTCATGTGCTTGTTAAAGAT
This sequence comes from Passer montanus, assembly GCF_014805655.1. Classification (NCBI taxonomy): domain Eukaryota; kingdom Metazoa; phylum Chordata; class Aves; order Passeriformes; family Passeridae; genus Passer; species Passer montanus. Next base: position 2,495,067 of record NW_024371149.1, on the reverse strand, counting down.
CAGCGATGCATGCCACTGTCATCCTCTTAAAATTCTCTTTTGTGTGTGGCTTTGAGTCTCAGAGTACTCTTCTACAACTTAAAATAGTCTTGAAATCTCCATTATTTGGATGTTCTGTTTTCTTGAGCAGCTGATAGCTCAGTGTTAGAAGGAAATCAGCAGTGCCAACACAGCAGAGAGAAGGCTGTCTGCTTACCTTTATATTAATATATCTCTAATCATTAAGAAAATGGAAAGAAGAAAAAAGGGAGCAATTCTGAAGTCAAGAATAATAGCTTGCTTTACAGCAGTGTTTTCTTGACATGGCAGAGCTTGCTCATTTGTGTCTCAGACTTTCCTGTTATTCAACCAAGTAAAAGGGTTGTCAATCTGTTTTAAGCGAAGAAAATTGAACTGGGTTTTTCAGGAGTATTGGTCGGCTTAGTTATGCCAAGCTGTTTCTTTGGATGGTAATAATAGATTTGTGCTTCAGCAGTATCTCTGACACAGTTGACTAGTTTTTAAGTTTACTTTTTTTTCTCCCCCCCCCCACCTTCTGTGAAAAGCAAGTTGCCACCTGTAGTTGGAATGAAAAGACATGATCCAGTTGTTCCTTTTAAAAAACATTTTTTTAAGAGAAGGAATCTGATTTGGTTTAGTTGAATTATATTTCACTCCTGTCTTTTTTTGCTAATTTCTCTCTTAGAGGCCCATTAGAGTAGTTTGGAATATTTTATCACTAACAATATATTAACAGGAAAAACGATAAACCTGAGGCACTGGTTCTCATAATTCCTTTTTAGTTCACTTATTTTTTTTTTAGCCAGTTTTTACAAACCAAATGTTAATGCATATGCTTGACTGCTAACCACCTCTGGGCATCAAACCTGTTTTTTCTTGAGTGCAATAAGTGATTATCCAACTCATGCTGCTCAGAAAAAGAGGTTTTGTTTTAATAAGCAGTTTGCAGTTTGGCACACAATGCTGAGGAAAGCAACATTATCTCCAGCAGTAAACTCTGCAGTCATTGCAAAGCTTGACAAGAAAATGATTGAGTCTGTTTGTTATACCTTTGTGGTGCTGCCACTGCTGCTGATGGAAATGTTGCTGTTTATTCAGCAATGCAATAACACTTTCTGTAATTTATGGATGCACATTCCCCAGATTACTAAAGGTAATATTGTTGACTAAAGGAAAGTATACGAATGGATAGTTTCGGTTGTTCCTGTCCTTATAAAAGTGATTGACTGTTCACTTTGCACTGGGAAGAATTTGCACAGGCGCTTTCCCTCTTAACAATTACAGATTTCCGTTCCACTGGCAGTTACAAATAACACAGAGGATTCTAAGTGGCAAAAATATACTGACTTCCACAGGTTCAAGGGACAAAATCCTAGAAATTCTGGAACTTGCCCTCCCAGGTGGTATGCTATTTTGCAGTTGTTTTCTGTCAATAACAAGTTCTGTCCCTATGTGCATGAATTAACATCTTTGTTGTATTTCTGGACATAGGAAGGATTGAGAAGTGTGTGTCTGTCTCTTCCTCTCTACCCCAAAGTATTTTTGGAGAAACAATATTTATTTATATGGGGGCCCTATTGTGGCTGCGTATGTTAAGCAAGTCTTGTATATGCTGTGGTATTGGCATAGGAGAAAAAAATCAATGTGGTAGAAGTTATGGTTACCAAGTCTGGGGATCAGGCAACTCCAGCAAGGCCAAAAGCTAAGCCTTTGCTCTTCCAACATAAGATGATGTTCAAGACATTTCTGTCTTTAACAGAAAAGTTGTTTGTTTTGTTCCTTGGTGATGGCTGGGGTGTTGAAGTAAGCCTGTTGAAGTGAGCCTGTTGAAGTGAGCTGCTTTAGAGCTCCTCTTCCAGGGCTCGTAATTATGAGAAGTTTTTTCTAAACCCACTTACTACTTGTATTATGTCACATTTAACTATAGAGGTGATGTTGATCTGTGTTTGGAAATGCTAGGACTAAAGGAAGTTTTGATGGAACAGATTAAAAAAATATATTCCCAAGATGGAAAAAGGAGGATGTGCATCCTTTGTATCCCAGCCAAGATGGCTGAACCAGAATACTCACTTGCTGTCCATATCATTGGTTATCTTCAGGAACTTGGGCCTTTTTCTCAAGGGTAATGGTGACTACAGGTGTTATGAAATTAACTTGTATTTTCCTCCATCATAAGGCTGTGTATTTGCATGAGCCAGTGAAAGTAGTTTTGAGACACATGCTCTATGCCAGAAGTATTTTACCTTGGATGATGTTTTCAAGAAGCAATGTGCTTAACTTTTATCACCTGTGTGATGGTACTTGTTTTGAAGATACCATGTTCTCTGACAATTCTGTATTATGTAGGTGTAGTTTTCTGTGCCTCAATGGAAAGTCTTCAGCAGTCTGCTTAAACTTTCCTGTAATTTTGCACAATTGGGCAGCCTACAGAAACAGGAGTTGCAACTTCACTGGAAACAACAGTGAAACTAGGTTGTTAGTTTTCTTGAAAAGTTGCCTGTTAGGAAAAAAAAAAGAATATTATTTTGTAATTCAAGCACTTTGTAAGTGCTAGAAATTGCTCACACATTCTGTGATTTCTTTTACTGTAAAATAATATTTGCTTTCCTTTGCCCCCCCCTCTTCCTCCTCTTAAGCAAAAGTAAGACAGCCCTTAAATGGTCACATGAATTGTAAGAGACTGTAGGGCTGTTCTGCTGTTTTTGGACCTTTTTTTTTGTTAAACATTTTGCATAAGAGTATTCCTGCTTTTCTGTTTTCTGCACTAAATCATCACAGAAAGGAAATGAGGGACTTGTCAGCCAGGGTTGAATATAGAAAAATTTGAATTTTTAATATCCTAGGTCATGGATCAAATATACAGAGAGCACTATAGGTACAAATGTGAAATAGCACTCAACTATTAGCACTCAACCAGTGCTATTATTTGCACTGGTCATCAGCTTGCTACATTTGCAAAATGATTTGGACAGTTAAGTTTTCCAGTAATAACTGAGTCAAAAGGAAATAAAGCCATTTCTTCGAAGTCTCATTGGCTGAATTTATAGTTTAAAGAAATTATACATTTATTACTAATTGCTCTTATTATCCAACTTAGAAGAAAGCTCTTAGTTTTGAATCTTTATAAACTATCATTGCAAGCCACTTTTATTTTCAGCTAAAATACACAAATAACTTTTTCTGTCCCTAATCGTGCATAATTTAATGAACATTTTTTCCAGGCTTAAAGACAGCTAATTTGATACCTCATATAGCATGTCCTGTTGTACTTACAAAGTGATCTTGTAGGGAGTTCCCAGAATGATTTGAAATTGCATAATTTTAAACATCGTATCGCTTTCATCATCTTTGTGGAGTCTTCTTGTCAACTTCAAAAAATCTTTTGGTATAAACTCCTTTCAGAAAGATCTTTTTGAAAATACTGTGTTCCCTTTAGATCCCTTTGTAAGGGTTAGCATTAAGTGCTGTGCCTTTCACTTGCATAATGCTGCTTATGGAAACACTAAACACTTAGCTAATGTCTGTGTGGATTTCCTCCAGAGCTGGACTGCAAAATGTAGCTTGAAAAGCTTTGCTGGTTTCTAAAATTGCAATTTTGCTTTTTTAACAACTCAGCGAGGGAAAAAATAAAAATAAAGCAACCTCCCAAAGTAAAACAAAAAAACTCTTGAACTTCTATCAGCAAGAGTGGCATTGAGTAACAGCTCCAATGAAATGGATGCATAACAGCATTGCAATCTGGGATATTGTTTAAATACCGTAAAAAGCCTTGTTCATTTACTCTGTCTGAGCACTGTAGAGAAAAATGGTGTGGTAATCCTACCATAGCAGGTGGTACTACTTTCATATCAGTATAAAATGAAATTCTGTGGATGGCTTTTTTTTTCTTATTCACTCTTTTTAATCTTTAAATAAGACGATTGGTAGCCTGTTGGCAAGAAAATGGGCCCTGAATTTTTATTCAAAGTTATACAAGGATGATAGTTGGAATTTTTGGCAGGAGGCAAGCCATTGCTTTTCAGAAAATGCTGTCAGGGGAAGCTTTTTCTGAGTTACCTGCTGGGTCCAAGCTCTTTTATGTTGTTGTTGTGACAGGTAGATTTATAAGGCTTGAAATTTGTACAAATCAGTTGTCATTCAGTGCAAGCTGTCAATGTGTCAAGCTGTCATGCCTGCTGTGAGGGGATGCCTGAGGGGGTGTACAAGGGGGCAACCATGGAGAAAGGAAATGAGTTCAAACAGACCTGAAATGGAGCTCACTTCTTTGAGTTTTCTGCCCCTGTAGAGCTGGCATTGATTTTTCTTGATGTTGAGCAACAGCAAACCTTAAATGACATGTTGTTAGCAATCTAAAGTTGCTGTTTATTGTCTTTTAAATGGCAGCAAATCATGCAGAAGAGAATATAGTGTGCGTTTCTGAGTTGTGCATGTTTAGCAGCATCCTGTTCGTGTCACTTTCCTGGCCTGGCTGGTTTCAGCTGGAAGAACTGCTCCTGCTGAACTGATGAACACAGCTTTATGAAGAGTTTTGCAGACATGATCAGAAAAGGAGTGCTGCAGCCTTCTTTTTAAGGGCTGAAGATCGTTAGTGACCATGAACTTCAAATGGGAGAATATCAGAGCTGTTTATGTGGCAGAGATGGACATTTGATGTGTTGCATTTTTTAGAAGGTACAGTATGTTAGGTGGTTTATCGATCACATTGTCTGGTCCTTAGGTTCAGTAAGAGGATGCTTTGTAGGCAAGATCAGTTGTTGAGCTAGAGCCACCCTACCCCACCATGACTGCTGAGCAGTGCTAATTCGATTGTATTGTCATCTTCCAATCATTTCTTGAGGAAACCAGAATAAAACCTGAGCTTCCTAATAGCTGTGCAGCTTCTGCATCGTAAGTGTTTACATTTGAGGAAGACTGCACGCTTGCTTTGACTGCAAGCTATGATGGCAAAGCCTTACACAGGACAGCTTGTGCAACTTCACTCTTCAGGGTGGCAGTATCAGTATATGTTAACTCTATGCTGGTAGATATCACTAAGAGCTGCATCCCCTGAATGATGGAGCATTTCCTGTGTGTGACCTGGCTCCTCTCCAGACTTTGTGCTCTCTCCACATCTGGATAGGCTGTATTTGCTTTAATTAGTCATAAGATTTTTGGCCCATTCAGTTGATTCTTCATCCATCAAGCAGTACTGGGAGGGGGAAAAAATACTGGCTAGGGATGAAAACTGGGAAGGTGACATTTGAGCAACAGTCAGCGTCTAGAGGTAAAAAAATTAATCAAAGATTTCCATATAGCCGTTACCAGCTGGCATTCATGGCCTCTGAGCCGTTGAGCTAAAAAGTCTACAGAGAGGCACATGGCGCAGCTGAGTTTGTCTTGTAAAAGCGCAGCTGTCCAAAACATGACAGCTACAGCATTAGCAGGGCCATTAAGAGGTGTAGAACATTTCCAGGGAAATGATTTGAAAAATGACAATGCTGGCTCCTGTGTGATATTAATTATACCCTGTGCTCATGGCAAATAAGCTAAAATAGTTGGCAAGAAAGACAAAATGAGGTGTCTTGTTTCTGATAGTCATTTTGATCAGTCATAGTACAAACTGGTATAGCTTTTTAAAGAAACAATAGCACTAATGGACAAGCAACATTTCCAGATGAGTTCTTTTTGAATTCCTCAAAATAAAAAGGCAAAGCTGCAGCCTGTAGGAAAAGGTAATGCATGAACCCTGAAAGCTGAAATAATGACAACACTCTTAACATCTAAGTTCTGGACCATATGTCAGAGAATGCTTCCTGCACAGCCCCTAAAAGGCTTCTAAACAACAGCATAAGGCCCATAGTGTGAAACAGTCACATACAAACCCAGGAAAATTTGGCACTGCGTGAATCAAATGTCTTGAGTTGTTCTATAGTGAAGAATGAAAGACATTCTGATAGCATGTGAATAGTGTTGAAATAAGACAAAAAACTACGTTGTGTGGCTATAGACAGAACCAGGTATAAGCTGGATGTTATTTTAATGGTCCTCTAGAAAGCAATGTTATATTTCTTCCTGATAAAAATGTGTTTATATATATACCCTGCCCATGTATTTGTGGATGCAAAAACTTAGGCAGCACATGTTTATGCTAATTAGTAGGGTCTTTGAAGTAGTCATGACTTACTCCCTAACTGTAAGCCATTATTTTCAGTATTTAGTATTTTGCATCTTAATTCCTTTGAAGGTATGCATGTTTCTTGTAAAAGAAGAATTACAGCCATGACTGCCTTGATTTCACCTGGAAATACTTTCAAGGTTTTGTTTTTGTATTGGTAATCATCTGTCTGCTGATGTCTGTTCTTGCTATTAGGCTTACACAGATGTCTAAGCATGATGCCAACTCCTTGACCATCAAACAGCTGATGAGGTTGTCTATTTCCTTCAGAATCCATTCTGCCCTCTTTCCTGGAAAAGGACTGGAGTAGGATATTAGCGGGGAGTTTATGTGCTTAGAAGGACCAAAGCACCATGGTCTGAAGTGCACAGAAGCTGCATTGGTCTTGCCCTTCTTTTTGCTTTCTTGCAAAATAAGTTTTCCATCATATACTTGTGTATATTATGTTGTTGCTATGGCATGATAAGTTAGGTTAGGGGGATGCTCTAATTGAAAAATGGTCATGTTTCTTTCTTTATCTTGGAATTTTGGGTTTTCTGCTGGATCACTTTTCCTACATAAGTTTAGCATGCCATTGAGTAAACAGAAACTGAAAATTAAGCATTTCTGTAACTAACTACATAAAGCTTGATGCTTTGCTTGGGTGCACAGGGGACAGCCAACTTTTCTTCGTCTGCATGTTGCTATAAAGTCAAGTTTTTTGACTTTGTGCTTGAAGTAGCTAATGCTGTGTATTGTTCATTCCAAGGAATGATGAGCCCAATGTAACCATAACCATGGTCCTCTCTTAGAAGTACAGTATTCAGCTTTTCTTGATGAAAGAGCCAAGTTGCTTGGATTTGCCAGCTCTGCTATCAAGCTCATTTGGTAGGAAAAAACCCCAAACCTTATATCTTTACATTGCTTCATTTACAGTGGGAAACCTATTGGTGTTATGTAGACTTGAAAGGGGGAGATAGATACTTCTCAGCCACCTATCTAATACAGTTGGTCTTAAATTGTAATGCTTTCAGACTTTTTTGAACTGATAATGCTAAGTTTAAATTCTAACTTTGTCCTAGGGATTAGAACAGAACTTTTCTGGGAAACAGTTCAGTAGTGTGCTGCCACAGTGCACTTTTTCCTCTTCTGTGAGACTCACTGCTGCCAGTCAACATGCAAACTTTAGGTGGTCCACAGGTCTGATCCTGTTAAATTAATCTCATAAAGAGGTTCATAATAAATTACAGTTTGCAAATAGCCTGTCATAAATGAAAACACAAGTGTAATCATGATAAACTAAGCATAGTTGGTGATTCTAAATACTTTGTGTTGCAAGAGATTTCCCCCTGTGTAGCAAATTCTATTGAATAATGTTGAATTTATGTAAATAAGTACTGCCTTTCTCCCCCAAGATAATGGAACTTTAAAACTTCAGATTTGCAGCAGGGCAGGGCTTTAACACCCTGTGGAGACAGAGACCCAGGATCATTCCTGAATTCGTTTTTTCTATGCCTATACATGAAAAGAACTCCAATTTGCTGGCTTGCCCCAGGAAAACTATTCAATAGGCTTTTCTCTAACACTGGTGAGCAGAGCTTTTTTCTTGGTCTGTGGATCAAATACATCACACTGCTCCCTGCACTGATCCTGTAGTTAAATTACCCTATATAAACAACTCTTTGTTATTCCTGCCTGTGAAAAATGTTGTGTTCTTTTGGTAAAGAAGAAAATAGACCTGGAAATAGAAGGTCACAAGCAGGTCAAAGTGTTTAGCTGAAAGGCTGGCAGAGTTTCAAGCAGTGAAGTTTTGAGATCTAAGATTGAGATTTAGTTGAGATGGAAGTTAAATTTTGTTTCTTTTTTTTTTTTTAAAGTGTCTGGTCAGAAGATTAAGGGGGGAAATCTACTAAGGTCAATGTAGACCATTTGAAGAGATGCTTGAACATTTTGGCTCTGCTATCTGTTAATCCGTTACCAAATGTGTTGAACGTGAGAAATAATACATACTGTTAAAGTACCAAGTGCAGATAAAATGTCTTAAAATTACAGTGTGTAGCAAATTAGAGTCTACTTGCTATTTTCTTTTTCCAGAGCTGAGGCAGTCTGTTTTTCTTTTACCTTGTTTACCTTGAAAACATGCTTTAGTGCCTGTGGTGTTTCTGTTAACCTCCTTGAACTCTTGTGATTTCATTCATGTGATTTGTTATTGAATGACCTTTCCAGGATTTTACAAAACACGACCTTTTCTTGTCAAACATTCAAAGGTTTGTAAAGAAAGGCTGTCATGGGGACAATACTTGTTTTGCTAATTATAACGAATGTTTCCAAACATCCTTTAAAACGTAGATTCATATTTCTTCAGCCATTGATAGTTCTTTGTTGAAGTTCTTTTAAAAGTATTTTTTGAGTAAACCACTAGTGTGCAGTGTTTTAAGAATAAATGGTAATGAGGTATTGCATGTCCCAATGGGCCTTAATTACAAACCTTGTCAAATGAGAGTAAATATAATGAAGATGCTACTACAGTTGTGAATCCTTACAGCTGTTTTCAGATGTCTTGGAATTGTTTGCCATATTTTCAGAAATTTTATAATACTGGCTAGGGCATTGTGAGATCAGACTCCATACAGAGGGTTGGTTCTTTTTTCCCAATGCTGTTTAATTAAGGTGATGAAAAGTCTTCTCTTTTTAAAAGAGAAATCAAGTGGCATAGGGACATTTCCTAAAGTATTTCCATTGTGAGTGCAACTAAAAGAAAAGTAGTTGAGCAGTGGATACAAAATGCTTTAAAACACATGGAAGAAATCTGCATTATTACAGAACTTTGCAATACTAATGGATGCAATACATTGTAGGGTTGTTTTACTTTATTTTTGCAAACACGTCTTTGGTCAAACATAAGTTCACTAATTTATTGACCTGATACCAGAGTTTCTTAACCTGTTAATGTCCAAAAAAGCTTTTATAAATTTATATAAACAAGACTGCTATACCAGGTGGAACACCTGGAGGGGAAAAATTAGGTAGAATCTTTTTGTAGAATGTTCATACTTTTACAAAAATATGGCTTTGTTGGTATTTTTGTATGGATGTGCAACTCTTTGTTTTAACCCTCAAGACAGTAATTGTATGTGCTAACTGGTGACATTTCTTTTGAGGTTGAGTTGTCTGTTAATTCAGATTCTAATTTTGTCTTTTCTTAGAACTTAACTAGAGGTAGCATAGAAGCCACTCCTTTTTTATGAAAATGTTGCCTTTTCTCTTTCCAGCTCTTCCATCTTTCCCTTGCTGAGGAATGGCTTTGATTTTTTTTTTTCTTCACTGTTGACATTAGGCACAGTATTGCTCTGAATTACCAGTTTACAAAGTGAGGTGTGGTGTCAATGACATGTAATTAAGTCTGTTGTATAGTCCTGACATTTACTGCTTATGTTATGCTGTCTAGTTTGGTTTGTGAAGAGAAGGAAATGGTCAACAAATAATAAAGTAAAAAACAGGAAAACTGAAACATGAAGACCACTCATAGAGGAGCTTAGGAATTGTTAACTTGCCTTCAGCAGAGAGATGTAGTAACATGTGCACCTCTACTCTTCAGTTTTATTGAAACTGCCATAAATAAGTCTCTCTGTTGGCATATGTTCTTCATATTCCCCATCCAAGATAATTTCTAAGTATCTGAAAAGCTGAGAAAGAGGTAACCAAGGGCAATGCTTATGTTTGCAAGCAGTCAATCAGTTAGTAAATATGTTCAAGGAAAATTGGGAAGAATTCCATTATTAACAAGATGTATCTATTGGTGTGTTTTCTGATGTCTGGAATTCTGAATCCATGTTTTAAATCTGTATAATTTGCATTCAGGTCATTCTGTGGTCTTAATTCATAACATAAAGATTTCAAGAATATCTGATGTATGAGCAAGTTCTTTGTGTGAAGATGTTAACTCTCACTTGTTATTTATTCTAGCTCATGAAACTCTAATTAGTCTTTTGAAATGCTGTCACACTGCAGCCTCCACCCCCAGCAGTTGCATCTTCTCAACTTGTTGCCCTTAAATGGCTTCACTTCAGTTTTCTGATATTTTATGTTAAACCCAGTTTCCACTTCCCTTAAGTGAATGCTAGACCATGTTTTTGTGTGTTCTGATGCAGCACAGTGTGGTATTTATTCTACCTCATTTGTTAGGAAGAAGACTTTTTGTGTCTTGGCTGTTTACATACTGATTTATCTGCCTGTATTTTTCCTGGCTCATGTTTAAGGCAGCCTATCGAAAGCAGACCTGTGGCTCTTTAGGTTCACACTCTATTTTTCCAGAAATAGAACTCTTTCCACGTCATGGAGAACAGAAGCTCTGTGCTGTCTTCCATGGTACCGTGATGCACCTATGGAAGCTCAGAGAAGACACGTTTTTATTGTATATAGGGCAAAAATTCTTGTTGTGGGGATCCCAGCCAGCTGTGGGATGGGAGGGGAAAGAGCTGTGCTCCTGTTCCTTTGCCTTCTGTCTGTCCTGTGCCAGCCCAGCCGCAGGGCGGTCGGTGGCCGTGGCCGGGCTGCTGCAGCTCGGCAGCAGAAGGCTCTGGCTGGGCCTCCCTGGCCTGCAGGCCACTGGGATGAGGAAGGGCACTGGTGGTGAAAGCTGCCATTAGCTTCTAAGATTAAGTATGGCCAACCTTTGTTCTGGCTAGCTGCCTTTTCCTTTTGTAATTGAAATTCTGTTAGACTTAGAAGGGAATTGATAATGACAAAAGGAACTATATTTTAGTTCCTACAGTTCATTATATCTTAGTCTGTACAACATCCAAGGTCTTAGTCTGCCACAGAACCAACACCATCTGGAAAATATATTTGCTGGATAACACTCTGTTTATTCAAAGGCTTAAAATCAAAGGAAAGTCTCTATCAAATAATTATTTTCTGTTTGATTCTGTGCTGTCTTTGACTGTTTAGTATAAATAGATACATGAGAGAAATTCAGACTAATACTGCTCATAAAATTCTAGAAGTATTTAAATTTATATTTTCAAAAGTGTTTCCAACTTTTTTTGAAGTCTTTAGAAGGCTTGGGATAGAAGTGCTTTTTCACTCTTTTTACAAGACTGTTCTTGAGAGTCAGGCAATTTGTTTTAAAAACCAGAAGAAATATTGAAAATTAGAAAAGTTAATCATCCTGTACAGTATGTACCTCTTAATACTTATCCACCAAGTCTTTGATCTTCGATAAATCAGCAAAGGATGTCAGTGTGTGAGCAGTGCTGTCCAATAGGTTACCTAAACCATGGGAAGGTGTTTATGATGGGTAGTTAGATTTCAACTCTATTGTACAGCTCTTCACAAAAGTGTGCCACAGTGTGTGCCATAGAGCTTAATAAGTTTATGTAGTCAAAATTTATGCAATTAAAATTTGTATAAGCATTAAAGAATTACTAAATGTGTATTTTGGTGTGCATGGTGGCTAATTTTAAATGTGACCGTAAGATAGCCTGAATACAGTGCTATGATAACTGGTTTGATTTATGTGAGCTCTAAGGCCAGGTGTTTGTATGAGAACTGCTTTTGGACTTACATTTGTTAATTTCAGAATCAAAATATGAGAGGGCATGAATTTAAATGGCTTGTGATTAAAAGAGATACACTTAAAGTATGAAGAAAACATGAACTGTCAAAACCTCAAAATCTGAATGAAGACAGTGTCTTACCATCTTTTCCCATTTTTCAAATCCTTTTCTGTTGTTTTGCATGTTTTAAATTATGCAATAATACATACTGGTTATGATAGCAGTTACTTCTGTGTAATAGAAATTAGTTTGTCCAATCCATCACATCTCTACTTTAAAATCTTGATGCTGCTGTGTGGTTCCTTCTCTAGAGAAGGTCTCCATTGTAGATTTTGTGCTTTGGGCAGTGGATGCACCCCAAATACCAGAGCCAAAATGTGGAGACTGTGTAGACTTCTTTTCATGACTGTATATTTTTTGATATAACTGTAATCATGTATGTTATGGTAAGCTGAGAATGAAGGGGAGAAAGAGTATTGCATGCTTTAAGTAAGTATAAGCAGTTAGGAAAAGTGTATTTTGTATTTATGGTTCAGCTGTGGGGAAACAACCACTGAATGAGAAATGTGAAGAACTTTGTGCACTTACTGGCTAATGGATGCCAGGCAGTGTGGTGATTTGCCTGCTTTATGGTTATTGAAAAATAATATACAGTGATTATGCAGATTTGACACCCAAACAGTCTATGGGGAATAAGCATAAATGTATGTGGGGGGAGAAGGCTATAATTCAGTTTCAGCAGAACTCCTGTTCAAAGTGGAGCTGAAGCAAGATGTGCTCTAACAGTGAAGGGACCACTTGCAGCCTTGGCATTGTGCTCTCTTCCACCTGGCTGTACAGAGCAGGCTCACAGATAAGCTCATAGGACTTACAGCATCCGTGATGGGTTATACAGCTGCTGCCATGAGCTTAGGTGCTCTGGAAATGTGTATGCTGGAATTTTCAGGAAAAAGAAGTTTAGTCAACATCGGAAGTGCAGGCACTTAAATGAGTGGCATCCATTTCCAGAAGACTCTCTCCCTTCCATCCTTGATTGCAGGTGCTGTGAAGAAGTAGAGATGGACTGTTAATGATGGAGTGGTATTGAGGAATTTCTGCTTAGATTTGGACTCCTCTTTCTAGTGGATAGACACACAGTAAAAATACAGTTCTTCCATCTGAAGAGTGTTCATGGTAGACACAGGATTTTTCACCCTTAAATATAAAACTCCCATTGTCTTGGAGATCATTACAGTGCAGCTTCTTGGGGAGTTTATTTTTGGAGGAGAATAAAGAGCAAACTGTGGGGTGCTTTTAAAAAAAGAAGACAAAACATTTTATGCATGGACAGTTGCAGCTGAGGGTTATTATCCTGGCATCAATTTGCATCTAATAATCTGGCATACATTTTCTCTCTTAATACTTTCAGGAGAAGTCTAGAATATCAGCAGGGGACAGCCAAATGAAAATGATTGTTGGCTAAAAAATTTGGAGTCTGTTTCTTACTCAATAAAGCTGACTTATGAAAAGGCTATGACAGAAAGTTATTTCATTCACAGATAAATCTGTGCCCTCTGTCAGTGCGTGTGACTGGTGGGAGCTGTGTGCTGGATGGGATAAAGGACAGGGTCAGTTAGGGAACTCCCTGAGGAGAAAGTCATGTGGAGACACCTGTTAGGCTCTTTCAGATGGGCAGCCTATGGGTGAAGTGACTGCTGAGTTTATTGAGGATGAAAGTCCTGGAATTCAAAGTTGTACTGAAGAGCTGGGCAGTAGAGTATGAAAGACATGCCAGTCTTCACTCTGAGCCTCCAAAACTTTACATTGGTGTATATTTACCAGCATTTTTCTGCTAATCAGAACACTGGAGCTGAACCCTGTTTTGGGGGTGGGGGAGGGAAATAGAGAAGGGCTTGTACAAGACTATGTAGGATGGACTATTTTAATACTGAGATTTTTCAGGTCCATTTTTCTTTATTCCCTCCCCTGCTAAAAAGTTTTACTAAAGTACTTCTTTTTTCATAACAGTCTTCTGTGGTGGTGAAGTTAGAGAAGAACAAAAATGCCCAACCTGGCTTAAGCTGTTTTATATTACGGTTTCCATCAAGGATTTCAGAATGCAGTTTGGCTGCTGCTGAGTGTTAAATTGAGAAAAAAAATGCATATGCAGTAATTTGGGCATTCTTTCATTAGCAAACTTTTCAATAGCAAGAAAGAAGGTGCTTGTTAATTCACAAAATGTTGCTTACTAATTAAAGCCTGTCATTTTGGATGTTTTGCACATTGGTCATGACAAAGTACCCTGTCACTTTGGAGTCTTTGTAAAAGAGCCTGACCCAGCCTGGAGTGGCTGTCTCTTCAGCACTGCAGTGGCCCTTTCCTCAGCCCTTGCACCATGGCATTCACTTCCTTACATGAAAAGCCTTATCTGAGAAATTCCAGTCAAAGGTTAAAAACCCATGAAGAAAGGCAGTCTCTTAACTGCTCAGCTCCTTAACCACGTTGTGCTCCATGCCCCCAAGGACTCCAGTCTTGTCTTTGCAGCTGGACATCTGCCAGGAACTCTTCATTGACACCATAGGTTTATAGTTATAATAAAAAGGACATGTGTGTACCAATAACATGTTATGTATCTGAGTCAAAGGTGGATGTTGAGGGCAGGATTTTCAGTGGTTTGCTCTCTGGAAGCTACCAGTGAAGTATCTAGGTGAATAGAGGGCTTTTTCAAGCATGCAGTTGACCTTTAGAGCTTTTGCTTAAGACTGACACAATTGTTGGGGTTATGTAATAATTAAATCAAAATGAATTGAATTGCTAATATATGCTTTTGCATAGCTTTAGAAAAAAAAAAACCCACAGGACACAGTGTCTGGATCCAAAACCTCACCATGTGTGTTCATGTTAATATTGATATTGGAGTACCAAATGATAAGTAGGTTTGCTGGTTGGTTTTTAAAAGGGGAGAGGATGGGGCCTGTATGTGTGAGGAGAGAGACCATCAGTCTTGTCAGTCTTGATTAGTTCTGAGTTGCTGAAATTTATCCTAGAGGATGAATAACAAAGATTTAATTTTGCCTTTATAACTGTGGTTATAGGCAGTTGTCTTCTGCAGCTCTTAATTTTTGTTTGGGTGTCTTAAGTGCCTTGGATTGTGGGCTTGAGACAAGTGACAATCAATGTGTGAGACAGAAAAGGAATTGGAATATGTTCTTTAAGCCTTAGGAAAAAAAAAGAAAAACAGATACACACAATAAATTTTAAGAGTTATAGGTTTTGCGTTAAAGCCAAAGTGTCAGCTTAATAATTTTTCTGAAATCTTTGATGGAACAATAATTGCTGTTTTTTGCTTCTATAAGCTGCCATTTTTTTAGCTTCCTTTTTTCCAAGATTACCCAAAGTGATTTTTGAAGACCCACTTCTATATAGCTAAAGCTTATACTGCTGAAATGGTTATTCTTATTTTTGAAAAATGATTATTCTTATTTTTAATAGATTATATTTTTTGTTTTGAACATAGACAATTAACATGGCGTAATGGTTTGTGGATATGTAAGTTGTCACCAATGTTGTTTTTTTTTCTTTTCTCCTAAGTTTTGAAACATAAGAGCATCTTTTACATTAAAAAAAAATAGTCATTAAATGGAAACTGTTTATTTGGCTACAAGCCCTGAGTGTGCAGGAGACATGTTAGTAAGTCACTGAC
Source organism: Passer montanus (assembly GCF_014805655.1). Classification (NCBI taxonomy): domain Eukaryota; kingdom Metazoa; phylum Chordata; class Aves; order Passeriformes; family Passeridae; genus Passer; species Passer montanus. The sequence goes on along the minus strand of NW_024371149.1, from coordinate 2,479,694 downwards.
ATATGGATGTGATCGCTGTTTCTTTGACCAGATTTGGTTTCTGCAGAGTGCGTGAGAAGGGAAGATAAATTTTGCCCTAGTAATACTGTAGTGACTCATAAATAAATGGTTACCCTTTGGTGCTTACAGTTTTCATTAAAGCGGCCTGAGCTTTGTTATTGACACCATAGGTTGCCTATTCAGGGAAATGCAGTAAAATTTATCAGTGTGCTTTCTACACCTAATAAATCATCCAAACAGGGAACCATATGGCAGATAAGACCTTGAAAATGTGGCTTCAGCATGTGAAGAGTCAAGTTGCTGAAATCTTGAATGATTACAGCTCGTGCATTTTCCCCTGGAATATCTTATAGTTATTTTACATGCCATTTTCTTGTTCATCCTATTGCCTTTTTGTCTCTCTCTCTCCCTCTCTCCCTCTTCCCCCTCTTCTTTTTCAGCAGTACTGTGATTTCAGAAAAAAGTGGAAAGCAGATAAGACATTTTTATAATGCCTTGCTGGTAGGAGGAAGAGGGGCAGGGAGGAGCAGAGACTGATGGGAAAGGATGATATATGTGGCGGCTGTGTCCCAACTCTCCTCTAGCCCATTGTCATTAATCATGGCTATTAGTTTTTTCAGAGCTGCCTTGTCTGCACAGTGCCTCAGAAAAGCCATTGTTTTTTCATGCCACAGTCCAGGGAAAGCAGCGGGGGGTGTGTGGGGGTATGGATGGGACCTTCTGTAGTACTCCTTTCTCCTGTCTGCCTGAATCCATATTTTTTCTCTTTATTTCCTTCTTTTTTCTTTTGTTTTCTTTTGCTTTTTCCCCCTTTTTTTTTCCCCTTTCCACAGTCCAGGGAAAGCAGCGGGGGGTGTGTGGGGGTATGGATGGGACCTTCTGTAGTACTCCTTTCTCCTGTCTGCCTGAATCCATATTTTTTCTCTCTTTCTTTCCTTCTTTTTTCTATTGTTTTCTTTTGCTTTTTTTTTTCCTTTTTTTCTTTTTTTTCCTGCCCCTTTCTTGAGAGGAAAAAACCTCAGCTGGCTGTTTGTACCTGTGTGTAGGTACTTATCTGGTGACATAAACATAGGTCAGACAATTGTAATACATATTCACTGACTAGTTGCTTTGGTATGCACTCTGCCATCCTAAGGTGATTTTTTTGAAAAAAGAGACTTCTACTTGGACACCTTCTAATCGGAGGGCATTGGCAAGATGTGAATATCTATGATACATTTTTAAAGAGCCATTTTAAAATCTCAGTGTTCTTTCTCCCTCAATTAAAAAGACAGTTTTTGTCTAAAGTTGGTACGGTTCTGCAGCTGCTGTGTCCTTGGCTGCTTCTTGGGTGGACAGAAATGAAAATCTTCCCTTAAAAGTGCCCTTCTAATAAAAACAAAAGCAAGTGGAGAAAAAACTCCAAACTTCCATAGTGGCAGAAAGATTAAAATGTAGTCAATCAAGCATCTGTCTAGAGTATGATTTCAAAACATTATAATGGAGTTTGTTGTTCTAAAAACCTTCACAAATATGTACTGTGTAAAATACATAAACAACACGACTGATAATAGCATTTATACATTCACAGATTGGCAGCCAAGGTTCAGCAAGGATTTGTGTTTTGAAAACTCAGGCATGTTATTGTAAGGGAAAAGGGAAACTTGTGAAGGTGCAAATTTTGATTTCATTTCATTACAGAGAAAAATAACATATTGGAAAATTGTAAAATTTTGGCTTTTAGAAGATTTACAATATGAACATGGGTACATGATCTAATTACACTTCTGTAGATTAAAAGGAACAAAATGGTAAAGCAAGTCGTCTTCCTGTTTACAGTTTCTACTCTATAATAAAGCAGTAATGGCTTGAAAGTTATAGATTTCTCAAACACTCGTGCCTGGAGAGAATGGTACTAATGCTTTAAAATATTCAGTATTATAAATATGTATCTCTTTGAATCAAGTGGCATGTTGATCCGTATGATTATAAAAAGTGGAAAGCAGATAAGACATAGTGCTTTGATGTCTCTGGAATTAAGATGTGTCATCAGGAAACTTACAAGAAAAAAAATGGTATTTTTTCCATCTCTGTTTCAGAGAGCTTTAGTGTAACTAAACTTTAAACCAAACACTTCCAACCTTCAGGTGAAGATGAAGCTCCTGCTACAAGATGGCAAAAAACCATTCTTGCAATCATAATGCCTCTCTGATGCAAAACATTTTTCTTTTTGCAGAATTGCTTTAATTACCAACAAGATCCTTGGATTTTTAGGGCAACTGTGCTTCTGATAGACCTGCTCTGTAGCAAACTAGGCTACAGTTGTTTGTGAAGCTTCTGCTATACATAAGTGATTTCATTTCTCTTTTTCCCCCCCCTCCTTTTTTGCTGATTTCACTGTGGTAATATATTTCTGCAGGAAGTCCAAATAACTTCGTTTTCTCAATCTGCATGTGACTACAGAAGGGGAAGTTGGGATCTTGAGCAGCTTTTCATGTAGTTGGAGCCTTGTAAAGCTGTTAATATTGTACACTAGGAATATAGTCTCTAGGGAGATTGGTTTTAAAATGTGGTTTCTGTGGTTGCTTAGTTATGCTAACATGGGATGATTAAAATTCCTCCTCAGGAAAAAACCCAACTTTTTCCACTATGCTTTGAGAAATCCTAACACTGGTGATTTGGGCTGGTGGTTACCAAGCCCTTGAATTAAAAAGAAAATTATGTAAATTATTTTACTAGAGAAATGAGAAGAAAGACTATTTTACTTTAGTTGTTTTTAGTAGAAGTTTTGCTAAGGTGAAATTTCCACTGAAAGTACTCTGTGTGCCTTTACTGGAGCCCAAAAATGGGCATATACAAAGGCATTCTCCACAGTTAGATGGGCTCAGGTTTCTGATCTATTTTCTGTGTTTTGTTTACTTTTTATTTGTCTAGTAAACAAGTGCATGTTTTGGTTGAGATTGTAATCAGTAACCATATGGGATTTTGACAGAAGATTTGGAATGCTACACGTAGTATGAAGGTGTATGTGTCAGTAGTCTGTCCATCCCTGAAAGAGGGCTTGGGTGAGTGAGGTGACTTGGTGGATCAAAATTTGCATTTTTGACATGAGTTTGTGTTTCCTTCCTGCAAGTGTGATGTAGCATGATCAGGCAGGTGCCAACTTTCCAGTAAGCTGAGTGTTTTTCTTCAGTTCTGTACAAGTGATTTCCTCTCAGTTTTGTTGCATGCTCAACTATTACAGCTTGTCAAGATGAGACTTTAGTTTTTCTGTAGGTAACTATGGGATGAAAATTGTTATAATATTCTTGGGGAAACCTTTACTTACACGCCTCTAAAACTGTCTTGCAAGCATCTGTAGTGTAAATTGCTATATCCCCTGCATAGTGTTTGCCCCAAGACTTTGTTCTTGAGGGCTAAGTGTAATTTTAAATCTTCATCTCCATCTTGTTCTGCTACTTTTCCTGTCCAAGCCTTGCTTATTTTATCCCTCTTATTTTTTTCCTCCTGTTGTCTTCTCCAGGCTCTTGTCTCTACCTTCCCATATCATAAGGAGATTAACTCCAGGAAAGACTAAGAGCATGGAGTACATACTGTCGTGTCTGGGGTAATCTTCTCATTTTCAACATCAGGAAGGAAAAATCCCTGGAACATGACTATTACCAGATTTGCTTCTATCCTTCTGAGTATCAGTGAACATCTGTCATCTGGCATGAAAGATATATTCTTTTAAATTCCTGGGCTGGTTTATCAGGGATTTTTAGAGAGAACACTGTTTATATGTCCTTAGTTCCTTATTTTGACACTGGTCCTCCACCTTCGTAACATAGGTGTGCTGCATGGTATGCTGAACAGGTGTGTTCAGGATGAACAATTTAAAATATATTTCAGATTATCTTGAAATATCAATAAAGGTGGGTGTGGGAAAAAGAACCAAATACTTTTTTCTCTTTAGAGACACATTATTTTATCTCTGTGATGAAAGAAGTGTATATGCATGGCAGTGCAAGATACAGTAACCAAAATAATGTGAAAAAAATAGCAAAATAGCAAAATTTGTTTTCATGCATTTGCTTTAATATATCACCTATTTAATTACATTGTAATCACTGGATAAGGAAGTGTGTTCTGTGAGGGAAAAAACGTGATAACAGTGATTTCTGTGTAGTACTTTGAAAAAAAACCAAATGCAAGTAAACATCCACCTTGCTTATGGATTATCGTTCTATTGGTTTAATTAATATTTTTTTCAGAAATCTTTAGTGAGGAATGCTGAAATAATAACAATTAACCAAAAAAATTAAATCAAGAAAAAGTATAAGCCTGAAAACGATTTTCCTTGACATATCTGAGAAATTGGAAGCTTGAAATAGCATAAATAAGTAATGTTATGCTGTGGTATGTATACACAGCATCATGTGCAGCCTTTTCTACAATTTTTATTTTCTGCAAAGTCATATGTTTTTAGCTGTGATTGTGGCCTGTGCCAAATGGTTCACCTTGTGTTGTGTAATGAGTATAAACAACTGGTCACTGCACTGACCAATGAAACTAATAAAGATGTATGGCACTGTGCTTGCTTAGGGAGTCACATACACAGTCTTAAACTATATGTGACATTTATACCAACGAAACATGGTTCCAAACTCTCTCACTCTTTGCTTACAAATTCTGAAGAAGAACAAACTATTTGACTGATGGTTTGCTAAATTTAATATGCTTAGCAAGTGAAATTATTGCCTACTCTAATGCTGTGTAATTATTAAGATACACTGCTTTTAAAAATACCAAGTGAATAATATTGATTTAGTGAACTGCTATTTAGAAAAATGCCAGCAAAGGAGGAATATTTTATTTTAGCTGCCTTAGAGCTGTAATGGGTCTGTACTGAGATATGCATGTGGAAATAAATTATGCACAAGGTAAACTATTTCGTTATACAGTACCCATAATATTAATTAAGCTGTAATTTTACCAACAAAGCTTTAATTTAACAAATAAACAGGAATCATCTGTACTGTTCTTTGAAATATACAACTTTGGGGCTGTAATAAAACATTCAGGAGCACCTGCAATTAATTTTAAAGCGAATAGTGGGACTAGCAACTTTAAAGGGTAATTGTAATTTATAATTTATTTATTTGACTTATACTGGATATAATTACACTTATAATGCATTATTATTTTCATTCAAATGTTAGATCTATCTAGTTTACATTTAAAGTGGGCAGATCGGGGTAATAATAGCATATATATTTTCTAGTCTTCACAACAACATGCAAAGTAATAGATACAGATGGATCATTGTCATCCAGAGCAGTTCCAAAGACACTTTAGCTTACATTAAAATAGATGTGTGTATTTTCTCTTGATCAAGACATTTATGCTATGTTCAGAAGTTCTGTGAATGCCACGCTTGTGCAGTAAATCTCCGAAAGTATTAATATGACTGGGTGGTATTTGCATTGGAGTTTCATGTCTGCCGATTTTGCTGAAAATGCTAAAAGTGGCTGATTGTGGCTGTCCTGTTTGCCTTTTTTTTTTTTAAAGAAAATTTTCAAGACCATTAAACTTTTCAAATTCTATTTAGGGTTTTTATTTGTATTTCTGTGTCGAGAAATAGAACTGAGAGAAATACTGGTGCCGAAAAAAGGAAGCAATTATATGGGCCTGTTTTGTTTGTGGCTAAGAGAATGCTGAAGTGGCAGATTTGCAAATTTGTAAGCGAGGAAAGCTTAGTGTTCATCTTTATCAGCCAAAGTGGTTTCTTGTTAGCTGAGCAGCAAGCTAGAAAGCGACCGATTTTGACAACATAATTTACATCTTTGTATAAAACTATTGCTGGCAGCCGAACTAATTTGCGCTGGATTAGGTTGTTTGTCTCTGCTGCTGACTAACCATGCAATCTATCAGGGACCATTTTCAAATATCACTTTTCAACTGTGCCCTTGAGAGGAGGAATTGATCGGGAATATACAGAGTAAAATTACTCCAATAACTTTATAGAAAAAACAATTACTGAATCATACAGATGTGAATAATTCTGAAGAGCTGAAATAAATGTAACGAATTTAGCTCTGTGCCTATCTTAAGCAGACATACACCTGATGTATTAACATTAACCAATCTTTTGGTTTTTTTTTTCCTGTTACTTTGAACACTAAGGAAGGTTTGTGGTGTACATATAGATACTGAACTACACCAACCTTCTGAAATACAGTCTGAGTTGTGTTTGTGAGATGATCTTTTCTTCCAGCCACACTTTGCAGTTCCTTCCCACAGAACTCATAGGAATGTTCTCTGTTGTCTAAGTGCAGAATAGCTTTGCCAACTTTTCCAACAGAATTGTTAGTTTGAGTTTGATGGCATATAATGAAAAGAAGTGCCACCAACACAAATGCATGCATAATTTATCATGTATTCTACACGCAAACATACCATCAATTTTATTACAGGGAAAAATACTATCATTTTGTTTTTTTATTATGAATGTGGCAGTGTTCTCTTTCCTCTCCTCTAAGATTATGGGTGATAGAACAATATAAAGGAGGAAAACCTGGTTTTGCAACTGATAACCAATCCTTAGTTGTTTATAAGATGCTCTAGATTAGCTAGCAAATAAAAAACCATTAAGCACCTATTATTTTAAAGCAGTGGGTACATTTTTCATCACATTTCTCTGATGAATTTTCACTTGTGCATCCTGCTGGAGGTAATTAATTGCTTTCAGCTCAGAGGAGTAATAATGCAATAAATTATGCTGGTATTTCTTGTCAGGGAAGAATCATATTGCTGCTTCCTTACTAAAGCAGGACTAATAATGTAGCTGGAGCCACAGACTCAGAAAGTACCTATACCATTAAAATTTATGTAAGGAATCAGAAGACTAACTACTCCCTAGAATTACATTAAAAATCTGATTCTTCTGTGTAAAAGTGGCCTCTTGTGATGACAGCGCAAGAAATGGGGGACTGATGCTGTGTCTTTATATATTCTTTTTTTTTTTTTTTGACCTTGGGCTTGTTACTTAACCTGCCTATGCTTCAGTTCCCTAGCTATGAAACAAGGATGATGGTACCGGCATTCACACTGACCTTGAGGCTTTACTAAATTAACATTAAAGTTGCTTTATAGTGTAAGGAACAGGAATCCCGGTTCAATTTATTATTTCATGGTTATCGATGAGTATGTCTGCTGACATTATTTCTTCGGATTGCAGTACTCTGAAGAGAATTATTTTAGCTAACATTGTCATATCAAAATAGTTACTCATAATGAAACATAAGTTAAATAATACTGTTTTAAGTTATGTTTTAGTTGAGAGAATGGAGAAATGTTTTAATGTCTAGGGAAAGGATGTTCCAGGTGATAGCTAATGCAGAGCTGGTGCAGAGCGGCCAATGCTTAGTTGCAATAATGCCTTGTTATCATTAAAGTAGCTTTTAGCCAGTGGTTTGCAGTTGGTCCCTGAACAGGTAATGTGTAGCATTGAGAGATGTTGCAGCATCTCTGATGTCTAGGCTCTCCAGACAGCAGTGTGGACCTGATAGATGATCATGCTTGAAAATAATTCCCATTCTGAAGTTGCAAACAACTGTAAGGTTGGTTAGCTAAGCAGTCACAAGAAATATTAAACTTGAATCTCTGTAAATGTAACATATAGTAATTAAAAAAACCCAGCACCCCAAATTTCTCAATATTTTTTTCTTACTGGAAATCCTCCATATGGTTTAACCAAAACTGTCATTCTGACTTTGCAGCCACTGTTGCAAACACGTATTTGGGTAACTAAGTGCTCTCTCTCTTACTCAAAGAAAAGCATATATAATAAAAAAGATGGCATCATCTCTACCAGGGATGGAGACTGTGTAATGGACAATATCACCCAAGGGACTGTAACGTGGGCATGCGTGCCTTGCCATCCTTCATGTTCGGTAGGTGCAGGAAAAGGATCAAAAGGGGGCAGGTACTGCCAGTCAATTCACAGGTATTTGTTAAAAGCAAATAAAAAAATGTGGGAACCCTTCTGTCAGAATCTGGAATGGAGTTTAATGTAGTAGGCACAGAGAAGCAGAAAACATTTATTTTTCCTTTCACACTTCACCTCTCTACCTTCCTTCATCTAACCTTCTTCACCATTCCCACTCCCTCAGTTCTTACTGAAGTCACCCTGGTTCCCACCTCTATGTCAGCTTAGTTTCTATTGCCTCCTGGCTTTCTCTTCATTGGTTTACAAAGAAATAATTTCTTGGTTTCTTGTTTTGATTAATCCTGTTCTCATTACTGGTTCCTTACTCAAGCTTTCTGAAAGGTCACTGCTTTGTCTGAGCAGGGGAAGCAGAATTTTGTCATTAGGGAAGAATGAACTTGGCAAGTTAATTGTGAATGTTCTTCAGATTTCAAGAGAGTATAGATGAGTCTTCATTGATTTCTTCTAAAGTCTTTGATTTGATGAGACTTTAACAAGGATAGGAATCATGCTAAGCAATTGATATTTGGTGAAGTTTTAGGAAAAAACCCCATGAATACTGAGGAAATCCAATGTCTTTATTTAAAATTACTTGGACAAATTTTAGGAGTTCAAAAGTATTGCCTTAAACTCTGACAGTTTTGCTGGCTGGGGATGATCTCTCTCTCTGAGCTGTCCTTTCAGGCAATCTGCTCTTTGTTTTACAGACTCATCATCACAGCATATAGTAGTTGGGCATTGGAATATTTTAAAGTGTATTGATTCAATTTTAGATAATAAAACGAAGTTGGATACTCTTCTATGTCATTCTAAGTAGTTTGCAGGTATCAATTTTTAAATTGGAAGACACACTATGGGTGAAAACTTACAAGCACCCTAGACCAGGTGTATTGAGAAGTTACTGCCATGTTTGGCCTCAGCTCTGCCAGTATTTCACTGTCAGCCAAAGTGTGCTCGATTTGTTCCAGTTTGAAGCCTTTTATTTGCCAAGAATTTCAGATAAGCTGAATTATTATTCAAAGAATGGTAGCCTTATAATGGAACCTGAATGACAGGAAGGGATCTGGCATTTCATTATGTCTTTTGACCTAAGCAGGGTTTCAGCTTGACCTTCTAGTCTACAGAAGCTTTTGTACTAAAACTCTTTCACTTTTCTTGGATCTGCTGTTATGAGCAGAAGTGAGAGCTGGGTGAATGGGCTGCTTAGGAGTTGAACTGCACAGCTCTGCGGTCCTTTGAGGTTTTTTGTTTGCCTGTCTTTTTTGAATTTGGTTTTTGTGATTTTTTTTTTGTTGTGGTTTATGGTTTTTTTTGTTGTTTGTTTTTTTGTTTTTGTTTTTTGTGTGCTTTTTTTGTGTTTTGTTTATTTGATTTGGGTTTTTTTGGGTGGGGGCAGGGGTATGAACAGAGTGGAACATTATTAATAAATCCCCCTAAACTTGTAGTGTTTCTTTCTGCATGTGGTTGCTGCACTGTGTATACTCTGCTGTTTTTTCAATGCAAAATTAAATTCCTCTGTTTTCCACCAAGCTATTGCCTACTGGTTTTAACAATGGGAATTTGCAAGATTAAAGCCTTCAGAACTAAAAAATTAAGTTTTCATCGTGTGTGGAGAATTACAACATTCCCTATGCCACTATTCTATGAGAAAGAAGTCTTGGATGAAATGAGCCCAGAGAAACATTTCCCTTTTTTCTGCCATGAAGGTGGGAGAAGGAAGCAGTTGCAGGGAGATTCTTACAATAGGTGTTGGCAATCTACTGTGCTTTGTTTCACTCTTCTGTGTTTTGAATTGTTAAGGAAATGAATGTTTCGCTTTTAAATGAAAAACAGTTTTGGGGAAGGTATTCCCCATACTTGCCAACATTTTTTCCCCTCCAGGCTGGAGCAGCACAGCTTTACTGTTATTGCAGACCACTCTTCAAATTCTTTGTGTTTAGAAATGCTTCTCCTGCCCTTTTTCATCCTTATCTTTGGCCCCCTAGCAATGGTTGCAGTTCAGAGCTCTTCTGCTTTGCCAGATCTCCCTACCCCAGTTACGGAAAAAAGTCTTTTAGATCCTTGGGTCTCAACCTAACAATTGTAGTGCCTAGCATCAGCCTTTCTGGTGACAAACTGTTCCCTCCTCTTGAGCTGCTGTGTGGCACTAGACAGGTGATGGCAATAAAATATTTGTCACAGAAGTGCTATCACCTGACTGCCTGTTTTAGGATTGATGGCATTTTTAAAGGTAGAGAAGGCTTTGCTCAGCTGTTCCAGCTCTTTCTATGGTGCAAAGCTTTTCACTTTTAATAATTTCTTACTTTTGAGATAATAATAACTATACTTCAGAGTGGTGACAAGGTGTGAATTTTGAAAAAGTTGTTTGTTCCCATTCCATACCAGAGATAAAGCCAGCAAATATTTAAACCCCCAGCTTTTCTGTGGGCTTTTGCCAGTGTAGGAGTGCTTTTGGGAATGCCTTGTTAAGACCTCATTTCAAATAATTTTGAAAACCCAGATAATCAGCAGGTAGAATACTCTAATTACATTGTATAAAAATGGCCATTACCTAGAGTGCTTTGAGTGCTCCAAGGAGCTCTGCTTGATTGTTTCCTCTTTTTTTCTGTCTGTAGTTCACCCTTCCACCTGGTTAGGTTATCAGACCATTTGGTGGACTTCTCCTGATTCAGTATCATTGAACAAGAGAGGAAAAAAAGGTTGGTGAGCAGTTATTTAGGCTTGTGAGTGCTCTCCAGACATGCACTATGGATATTTAATGCCTGAGGTATATGTTTTGAGACAGGTGCAAAAAGAGATTCATCACAGCATGCCATATTCTGTTTTATAGTACAGACAGTGCAAAAAAAGAGAACTTTTTTTTTTTCCAATTTGATTTGAAAGTTAGTCATCTGGCCAGCTACAAAATTCTCTTATATATTGGCCAGAGCTGACTCCTCTATGAAGAGTATTAACTCACCTGTCTTCACTTCAGAGGCCTAAATTTTCTTCTGGCTACTGGAAAGGCTTCTTGGTAATCATAAAGTGAGTCAGGAAAAATTGTAGAGATTAGACTTCACTTTTACCCTTATCTTTGACAGAATGTGGCTGCCCTCACTTTATTGACTGATGCCACACAATTTAGCAAACCTACTATTTTCATTTACCTAGATATTGAGTTAGTTAAAATTCTATGAAAATTATTAGAAAAACCCAACTTGTAAGATTCCTATCACTACATGAACTTTTTGCCTGTATGTATTGTTTTTTCATTAGTGTGTAATAGTTTTGAGCAAGGAGATCTGAGTTACCTTTGCAAATAGTTGGTTACCTTTCTGATCCAGCCTCTTAACACCCTAAGAGCATTACTGTATCCTCTAAGTTCTACTTTGGCAGAGTGGGCAGATGATCCTTTTTGCCCAGCAAATAAATCTGTTCTGGGACTGCTTGTTTTAAGACTTAGGCTGAGCTTTGTCCCTGAAGTATGGAGTGTACTGAATGGAGAAATCTTCCTGCACTACCAAGCTTTTATTTTGCGACCATGATAAATTTAGACACTCCTGTAAGTAAGAAGTCTGTTGCTTCCCCTCCTGCAGTCTTACTAAGTTCCATATTAAGCTTAAAGCCCAATGAAGTGTTGTGTAAAGCAGGCAGGGGTGCAGGCTCAACATCGGTGGGAATAATGTAGGTAAACATCCCATAATTTTGAAAAACATGGTAGTTTGATGAATATTCACAATGACCAGGCAAGGCTCATGTTTTGTTAATGTCTTCTACAGTGCAGACTGCATACAGCTTGTGAGATCCCAAGCTGCTGGGAGCCCTGTTGATCAAGTGGATCAAGTGAAGGACAACCCCTGGCACTGGTGGAACAACACCCACACACAAAGCTCCCACGCTTAATGCACAAGTCCAAAGATCAAAGATGCACGAGATCAAAAGACTCCTGGGTTCTTTGTCCTTTGTTCTTTATCAGCCACCTCTGGATGGCCTCTTGATGAGGGCTTCTTAGAGATGCTCTGTTTGCGTGGTGCTGGAGGGGTGGCCTAGAACCTGATCTGAAGTGGCCAGTGTGGTTAGCCAAGGGCCAGCTGTTGCCAGCCAGCTCGGCCTCAGCTCTGACCTCGCTGGAGACCCTTTCATCTGTCAGGCTGTCACCTCCAATGGCATCAGCCAGGAGCCCCTCGCTAGGCTGCTGATCCTCTCCTAGCAACTGTATCAAATTTTATTCTGCCAAAGAAGGTTCCTTAATGGTGTTGTTTATGCAGACAAATAGTTAAAATTTCACATCTAAAAGATTAAATATTGTAATCGCATAATTAGAAAAAATGTTACATGATTTAACATAGCATTTTTCTATTTATGTAAGTGACAACTAATGGTTTCTTTTTTCTCCTAGCTTTAGGAAAGATTCTTCAACTTTGTAATTTTAAAACATTTTCTCCTACACATGTCATTGTTCTTTTTAATAGGATCTGCCAGAACAACTCTGAGCAAAAGCTCTGCATTTTCACATTATTATCTCATTGTCTATCCCTAGTGTTATAGCCTTACTGTGACTTCCTAACTAATCAGCTATTTCAACTTTCATTCCATAAGCTTTATGTCTGAGTGTAATTAAATGAGCATTAAGTCCTTTTTTTACTAGCAAAGCCTGAAAGTTCTGATATTACAGTAATAAGTGTGAAGTGAATTTTGAATGGCATTTATATCCTTTCATGGGCTCTAAATGTTTGATTTGCATAACTAGTTAAAATGATATCAGAGCAGCATATTGATTTAATTCCATCTCAGAAAACTGTTAATTAATAATGATAATAAATGTGTCAGTCCTTTATTATCTGCTTTGAATTGGTGATGATGTCTATATTAATACTACTTCAGTAATAGACCTCTGCTGGCTATTGTTGGCAAAGCTTTGACGGCTTGAATAACTAGCAATCAGAATTTATAAAATTTATTGCAGATCAGATTTTAAAAAAAAGTCATTTTATCACGTGTGATTTTATTAACACCTACCACTTAACATTTTTTAAAAATAAATCACTCAGAACAGAAACTGGCAAGGCTTTTGAACAAAGAAGAGGTTTGAATTTCTTAAAAATTTTTTTGTCCTTGCAAGTTAGAGTGTAAAGAGTGAACACACTCCCTTCATATGAAGGAGATAATGGAAAGAACTATGCACATTTCAGGTTCCTTAATACTTGTACAGCAGTATCTTTAAAAAAATCCCTAGATATGCTAGGCCTCTTGTGTGGAAAAGAGATGTATGGTCAGTAGAGGTTTTGTTTTTATTGCTGTTGTTTTGTTATATATTTTTAATAACTTTGTGTGTTACATCGACTCCTTATTTCAGAATGACATTAGATTATCACCTATTCCTGTTTTTGCTGTTACTGATTGGTGTTAAAACAGAACTAGTTTAAGATCTTACTTCCTTTTTCCCTTTTGGACACTGGCAAAAGAGTGTTTTGTCTGTGCTATTTAAGACTGAATTTTGGTTCCTTTTTCAGCAAGGAACATTAACTGTGTCCTAATATTCAGCACCACACTACCTTACAAAACTGCGTTGCAAGTGTCTAGAAAGAAAAGCACTCAGCTTTTGTCAGCAGATAATGTTCTGTACATTCCCTTTTTGATGAGAAAATATTTAGGAAACTGACTTTGGAGGGACTGGATTTAGTTTGCATGGACCCTTAATGTAGGTGTAGAATAATTTTTTTTTTTAAAGTATCTTCTCTCTTAATGTTGTTTACTTTCTCTGCAGCTGAATACCTGGGTTCTTGACTTGTTATGTATGTGTTGTTTGTGCTAAAAACTAGAGCAGCAATTCAGCTGCTGATAAAACTTAATGATAGCAGTACCCAATGGAAGACTCACCTGCCAATTTAATGCTCTGATGGCAATTTCAATCGAAAAATTGAATTCTTAAGTGCCTGAAATGTTTGTTTTCTTACAATCCCTTGGAAAAATCAAAATTAATGGCCATTTCCTGTAGAGAAATACTGCTGACTAATATGAGTAGCTCTAAGGACAGAAAAGAAGGGTGTGACAAAATAAGCCCAACACTTCTCTAAGTTACCTTCAGTAATACCTTTGCAGTATTGCGTGGAGAGCAGTGAACTTGTCTGCTGTCATGTGAACAAACACCAAATAAATGGCTCCATAGCACCAAACCTGAGCTTAAAAATTCTGTTAGGCAGGAGTTTAAAAGCACAGTAAATTTTCTTTTTGGTAGTGTTAAAATTTTGAGTTTAACCAGTGAAACTCTTTGCATTTCTGGAAAAACATTACTACAAATGCATTCCTTTCTGACAATTCTTGCTTGTCAATTGAACTACATTTAGCCAAGTTTTGTTCTGTTTTTATGCAATGGTAGAATAAGGCTCTACTTCACATTTGCACTATGATCTTTAACTAGCACTGTGGTGCATGGTGATGATGACTCAAATGAAAATGCTGGCTGTCTCTTTAAAAGGATGGGAAATCACAATTTGAATGGTGAGTGCTCTGAGTACCTATTAATAAGTGCATGTTTTAGAAAAGATCTACCAGTCTCTTACACTGTTTCAAATATTGAGATCCAAATTTATCCCCATGTCTGTGTGGACAGACAGTGAGTATGTCTTGCTTGGATGTTGTGTTCTCCCTCCTGAGAAGGTCTGATCTGCTCTTTGGAGCTCCAGGAAGGTGATACCTGATGTCCAGCTTTGTCAGACCACACTCACGCCCAATACACTGCTGAGTCAAAGCTTCTTGCTCCCCAAACAATGGGAGTTTGGTCCACCTCCACTAAATGCTTTGGCTGCCTGGTTGGCATGGAGTTGGTAATTTTAATTTATTTCCTTTTCTGAAAGCCTCCTTCAAAAGCTTGTTAGCCTTTGAAGCTGAGAGAGACAGTGTGGAAGTCTAAGAATAGAGGCAAAATGTTGTATCATGTTTCCTTTGTCAGTGGGTTGCCCTTTAATGTATTTTCTGAAGTTCCTGACAAGATGATGCATGTTGAGATGAATAGCCATCAGTTACATTTAAAAATGCCTTTTCTCTTCTAGTAGTGGTTTTCTAAATGACTGATCTTAAGCTATAATGAGGTACCCATATATAAATTCTAACTAATTTTTCAGAATTCATCTTTGCTATATTTGTTTGAGACAGTGTTGAACATAGACCATTACAGCAGCCTGTTAACACACAGACAACATTACTGGTCCTTGAAACTTCATAAAGGCAATAGAGGGGGGTTAACTGTCCCTGCTGGAGCTTATCCTGAACTTTGGGGTTAAAATCCTTACTGGTGGTTTGTTTTGGTTTGGTCTTGATTTCGTTTGCTTGTTTCCTTTCAGGATTTCTTTGTGGTTTTCTTTTTTTTTTTTTTTTTTTTTTTTTTTTTTTTTATGCAAATATTACACATTTTGATGCTTGTAGATACAAGCATCAAAAATCTTGATTTATTGAATTATGATTGGGGTTTTTTTGGTTGTTTGTGCCTTTTCACCCTCCGCCCATGACTCCAGTCTCACCTTGTTGGGTAAAGAGGCATAGGAAGACAATGCTAGTAAATTGTTTTAACTTTCATTTTAAAAAAAGAAAAGCTGTATAAAACACGTTCACCCCTCATCCCTCTGCCCCATGTCCCCCTCCTACCCCCAAGTTGTCTTCTGTCCCATTCCCCCCCATCATTTTATGTGATCACTGAAATATATTTATGGTTTTCTCCACTGGCATAAATCAGATGTAGATGACAATATATCCAAATAACCTCTTTGATGCATGTTTTTTGTTAATAATTATGTGCTGCTAATAATTAACAGGTGTGTGAAAAAATGAATTAGTAATGAGGAGAGAGTTTGTAAGCCGTCTGTTATCATCCCTTGACAAATGCAAGCAAGGGCATAAGCTGAATACAAAGGCCCTTGATTATAGTTTAATGGTATTTGATAAGTTAACCCCTCTTGTCACATAATGATGCTGAGCTTTTATTGTGGAAAATTTGCTGTCTTATAGTGGCAACATATTTTTCTTTAACTCAGTCTTTTTAACAAGAAAGTAGTCAATAAAAAATCCAGAGTATCTAGGACTTAAGATTTTTGAACTCCTTTTTCAAAGTAACTTTAGAAATTTTAAAGCTTTTATTCAGTATTTGTTCAGTGATTATTGGAAAATAAGCTTTCATGGGCTCTTCCTCAGATTATGGGAACAGGTGGATCTACAAACTGTCCATATTCCCTGAATTTCAGTTCTTCAGACAAGGACCACTTTCAACTATATGCAAGAGAGACTATTGTGCCGGGGAAGCACAAGGTTTCACAAGTGTCAATTTTGGTCTCCTAAGCATTAAAAATATGCTTAATGTTTTTTATGAAAGAAAGCAAGATTTTGATTCTGGTGTGGCCTCCTTAAAATGCTCAAAAAATTCTTGTTTTCAATAGCTGAGGTCCTGGTTTAACTGTATGTTTCTAACCAGCTGCTCTTTGTGGATAAAGGTAACAGAAAAATGATTTAAAATTTGTCTCTGAAAAGAAAATGGCTGTTTTTTTCCCAGATAATTTTGTCAGACCTTTAAATTGTTATGGTTTCTCTGATATTTATTTTTATGATTGATTTATAATGGTTTAGTCCACTTTTTTCCCTGAGTTCCTTTTCTTTGTTATACTAGTTTCATTTTTCAGACGGCCTCTTTAGGTGTGTCGCATACATCTGTAAATGTACACCATTGTACAAATGTAGCTGTTTGACTTCAGAACTTGAAATTAAGACACTAAATTTATGAGAGAAGAATATCTGAGAAGATATTATAATGTGCTCATGACTACTGAATAGCTTGAAAAATATAACATACTTTACCTAAAAAGAGATCTGGATCTGCAAAGCAGGGTGGCTGCAGGCATTTCTATTTAGTATTTGAAATGTGTTTACTTTTGTGTTGAGAGACAATCAAAAAAAGCTACTGCTTTGTTGCTGCCATTGCTATATTGTCATCTTAGCTGGCAGTAATAGATATGGAAAACATTGGGGATGTGATTTGTTAAGAAGGAAGAAAAACTTAGAGGGTTTGGGACTTGCCGATGTAGAGACAGCTAAAGTTTGCCAAAACTTAATTTAGTACTGTTGTTTTTGAGACATGGCTGTAGGAGAGATCAGTCAGTTTTCTCTGCAGGAGCTTTGTGTTGAGTCAGTAGTGTCTTTCAAGTATTAATAAATTGTTCAAAAGAAAACTCAAAACTCGCAAATACTAATTAATTTTTTTGATGTTTCATTGACAGATTTTCCTGTTTCCTTCATAAACTCTAGCAGACGGTCTCCTGTGATTTGAAAGATAGTGTTTTTGGGTCAGTGTTCATTCATGGCATGGCAGTTAATGGAATGTTACTATTTTCTTCTAAAGTATTAGAAAGATACTCAGGTACTGCAGGATATTAGACAGGGTCAGCACAGTACGGGCAAGGGATGGGCGGCCCTGCTCTCCAGGCAGGGATCACAGCTTGTTCTCTGACCTTGAGGATGGCCTGCAGGCCCTCCCTGCCCTGGGAGAATACAGTCTCCACAGTGGCTTACTGCAGACTCACCCCTGGGTCTTTTTGCACCTATCAACAAGTTGGTTTGGTTTGGTTGCAGCCAGGTGACTGTTTTGGCTGGCAGGTCTATGAGTGGGTCGTATTTTATAATTTTGAAGTGGAGAAGTTAGTTGAGAAAGTGTGTGTTGCTAATCAGTTTGGATAACTCTGAATGCTCTCTGAGAACTCCCTGTATAGGTAATGAACCCAACCTGCTCAAACTTATGTGACATCAGTATCAAAGCTAATGCTTGCAGTTTGTTTGCTGTGTTTGTATAATATACATGGTGAATGACTGGTCTTCAGCCTTTTATTGCCACTACTTTTGCACAGTGAACTAAAATATCCATCTCCTTATCTTCAATTCTTCATTTCCTTTTTGTGTAAGCGACTTCCCGAAGGGGAGCCTTGCATTTGTTAACTAGTGTTCAGTGACTGGTGCGTCAGCTCAGCTGTGCAACATGCCAACACTAACTGCTCCTAAATAACATCTATATGCATAGTGCATTGAGAGCTGTGAACTCTCCTCTCATTAAGTGTGTGAGAACTCTCGCTCAACCAGAAACACTAAAAATTGAGCTGCACTCCTGTGGGGTTTGTCTACTGTGAGCCCTTCCCAGTGTATTATACCACTGTGAAACTTTGTGGGGTGACCTTACAATGAAGGAAAGGAGTAATGCAGAGGGATCATATGCCTTGGCTTCCCATGTAAACTGTTTCCTATGCTCTTCTCCCTTATTCTGCCCTTTTATACATTTCAAGATGAGGGAACTTAATGTTTTTAGTAATATTTCAACAATAGGCTTTTAATGGTGGAACGAGAAGGAAATGAATCTATTGAAAACACCCCATTGCCAAATTCAGCACTCTTGAACTTCAGTTGTGCAGTTCTTTGTGTGAAATTATGTAGTGATGTCCACCAATATTTTATTGCAAGTTATGTTTTGTAATACTTGAGCAATATATAACTGTGATCAATGTTGTGACCTCAGGGAAATTGCTTATATAATTACAGAAAGTTTACAGTAGTAAGACAAGGAATGGGGGAAAATATATCACTGTAAAATATAAATATGTTTAAATTACATTTAGGATTTGGAATAGTTCCTTGCTTGTGTTTTACAGAGTAATCTGTGATTTAAATCAGGTTTAGTTGTGGGGTTTTTTTTCTAAATTGGGTATTATAAATCAAGAGTAGTTGCTGCATATAGCACACAAGAGGATTTCTTATACATTTTAATGTTGCATAAGTAAGAAATACCAGTAGTTCAGCAGTAAAATTGCAAATGTAAGCAAAAGCGAAGATTTTTCTAAATTTAACTAGGTTGCATTTGTTTAGTAAACTCTTGCAATAATTTACTGTTTTATTGCGTTTGCTGTTGAGAACTTGCTAGCTTTAAAAAGGGGAGGAGGGATAAAGGAAGGAGCTATGTTATAATTGCTCTGGAACCGGGGAGAGCAGATAGAAGAGGGGAAAATACTAAACAGTCTGCATGTAATAGGTTAAAGTAGAGAAAATAAATCTTGGGAAGATAATGTGTGTCTGTAGAAGACGGAGGAACTTCTGGTAATGTGCATTCTATATTTGTGGGATAGAACAATTCCTCATAAAAACATCCAGCTCAAGATGTAGTTATGCCTTAAGTGTTTGGAGACATGAAAGATAATAGGCAGCTTTTCTTATTAGTGAATTTCAATATGTAAAAATAGAGATTCTGGTAGTTATGCTTTAAAACAAAATAAACACCTTTGTTTTGTAAACAAGGAGGTTTAAAACTTGTTTGGAATTTGCTCTACAGTTCTGCCTATGCATGCTTTATCTGTGGGTAGATTTCTATATCTCTCGGTCTGTTAATATAAAACCCAGCTTAGTTTAACTGTGGTTTGAAAGAAGTGAACACTGGGATTGGTCTGGATGATGTTGATTAATAGGTGTGTGAGGGTGAAAGACTCCAGGGCCAAGCAGTAGGTCCATCTTGGTGGCATCTGATGTTGATTGGCTTTGTCCTGCGCGGCTGCGCTGGAAGAGCGGACATTAAGATTAAGTGATGCTGTCGTGTTGAGGAGCGCTGCACTGCATCATTCTGGGAAGAGACAGCTGTGGTGGTTAATCCTTCATCACCAAGGGAGTGCTGCCAGCAGAAAGATATACAGCCAAAGATAACCCTCCATAACTTGTGCTAAAGATCAGAAAACTTTGAATTCACATCCATCTGCTTAGTCTGGGGTGAAGATGAAAGATAGGCAGAGTAGGAAATAAAAAAACCTCCTGTGGGATTAATCTTAGACAGAACATGCAGCACACGCTGAAAAGGCAGCAGCTAAATTTTTACATGTATCTTGAAATGGATAATTCAAAACCCAGAAATTTAATTTCATTTCGATTGCTTTAATTTTCCTACTCATGATGCTTATTTAATATGTACACCACATCCTTCCTGGAAGCAGTTCAAAGATGCTAGGGTTCATAGTGTAAGGTTTAAAAAAGACAGTTGTCTCTGCATTTCTAACTAAGTGATGCACAGGAATGGGTAACAATGGAGCTTTTAGCATAATTTGTGGTAGAGAACTTTGTTATTTACTTTTATATTTAGCAGGTCAATTCCAAATTGTTATACATCAGATGAGAATGTGTTCTGCAGTGAATGGTTGTGAACAGAGCTATATTGTTATGCATAATTTATTCATACAAAGTGAGAACCGTTACAAAGACTTGCTTAAGCAGTCATCTTTGGAAATTAATTGATATGGAAGAATAAGATAGCAAAAGGAAAGAGATACGCATATATTGCTTTGGAGGGAATCTTCTAAGCAATAACTAAATAAAATAAAGTTCAAAAGTAGTAGTTGTAATGATTTGATACATTAATCCATTATTTTAATGTAGGCTGTTGTTTTAACATGCATTTTAAACCGTAAAGTAATATCTTAAAAAGTTCTGTGCTGAATAGTGGAGAAAAGGTGGAAATGCACATTTAGTTATTATCATGGTGCATAGTTATTGCAGCGAGGAAAATTGAATATTTCTTTTAGCAGGCTAGTGGCTGGGTGGGGGTGGAAGTAGGAATGCTCTCTGTTGCAGCCTTGGTGCCCAGAGGAGTGGAAGGTCAGTGAGCAGTGCTCACCAAGCCTGGCCTCAGGTCTGCTGGAGCTTGGCACTCAGTGTTTGGTGAACCCCGTGTTGTCTGTTCACTGTCTGCGAGCTACAGGGTGTCTGTAGAAACAACTGGAAGAGAAATGAGTTATTTGGGTAATGTGAAGTCTTTTTTCTTGATCCAAGGCAAGAACTTCGAGAGTGAGGAGTGTAAGTCTGCTGCTGTCTTCTCAAATGTGAAACAAGATGGTGTTTTAATTTGTTTTCTATTGATCTTATTAACTTTCCTGTAATCATGAAAATGCCAGTTAGAAGAGCATTTCATCATTTGCAGAGAAAATTTCACTTTTAGTTCTATGACCAGTGTCCCTCAAAACAATCTGAACTTCCTCTTCTCCTGCACTTGCGTGTTCAAATGTAAAAAAACACTTGTTCCTGTTGCTCCTTTAAGTTTTTTTTCCAGAAATTCTTGTGTTAATCTTAACAATTGATGTTTCTAGATAAATTAATCCTACATTTAAATCTTAGGTTATGATATCGCTCATGTAAAGGTTTAATATCTATTAATATGTCATTTGAATTTAATTAGAAATAATGAACCCAAGAGATTCTAGTTGATATCATATGGGACAAGTATTTCTAAGCAGGCTAAGTGTGGTAGTGAGTTAATTTAACTTGGCAAAAATTCTAATTACTTATGTATCTACATTACAGTATTATCTTAGAAATTAAAATGGCATTTTTGACCACTAAAAGCAAATTGGAAAACATTCAAATTAGGATAGGTGTTGGGAAGAAGAAGTGTATAAACCTGCAAATATGTGAAAAATGGCCACTGCCTTTTCGTAGTAACCAACTGTTTTGCGGAGTCATTAGAGGAAGAATAACAAATAATGCTCACAGATAGAAGATAGACTGAATATAAGGAGAAGTTTTCTCAGAAGAAGTACTTTTAAACATGAGAATGGGCAAATGAGTGCACCTTCTCACAAGGATTTTTTTTTCTTTAAAAAAAAATTGACTAAAAACGGCATGAACTTGATTATATCACCAAGTATGGGATGGGTGAGGTGATCTTTGACCTCTGTTTTAGTCCAGTCTACCTCTGATTTTAGACTTGTTGACGGCTTAACATTGCCTCTTAAAAGTACTGGCAGTTTGGAGGTTAACAAAAATGAGCAATTCTTTCTATAATCATATATTTGTCCAAATCCAAATACTTAGTAGAACGCAGGCTGAAGTGAGCAGAAATATGCATGTTGAACACTAAAATGCCAACAGTTAGAGAGGAATGGGTTAATACATTGACTAATGTTGTAGGTTTATAAGAACTGGCCCTTCTCTTTGTTCTTTTTTATCATATACATTTATCATGTTCAACCTGGCAACTGAAGCAAATGGCTATTTAAGCTGTAAAAAATGAATCACTGTGCAATTTCTTGAACTCTGTATGATATAACCAAGCTTAATAATATTATACAACAGAAGTTGTAAGCCTAGGGATATTTTTTCCCCCCTTTAATTTTTTTTTTGTTTTTAAATGAGCCATGAGCATCTGCTTCATTCTGTATGGAAAACCAAAGAGCATTGAGATGTGTTTAACAAAGCTGTAATTTCCTGCCCACTGGTAAGGACTAATGGTGAGTGCTTACCTTCTGCTGCTGCATAAATAAAGTATATTTAGAAGTGGTTGAACTGTTGGGTTGTGTGAAGGTTTGGGATGCAGGCTCTTCAACTTGAAACCTTCTTTAAAAGTGACAGAGAAAAATAAAAGTGTGAACTTACTCATTAAAAGGAAAAAGATGCTGAGGGAAGAATCTTCCGTCTTCTCTGCAATGTAGACCAAAAGGTAAAAACTAATATGTGTTTGTTGTGTCAGCATATTTTCACACTGCTGGATGTTGCATGTTTACAGCTGGTTCTGATGCAGCTGTCAGGGTACAATTGATGAGCATCATCATTTAAAGTGTAAAAGAAAATATCTTGGCATAGAGGGACATGATAAAGTGCCATCTACCAGGCATTGTGGACATATGTAGTCACCATTTCCTTTTTCTCCTCACTCTTTGCATTTCTTTGCTGCCCTTGCCAGAATGTGCAGAAGCCATTGGGAGCAGCTCAGCCCAGCCTCCAGCCTTCTAATATCACTTTGGTAGTTGTCAGATCATATGAAATGTCAAAATTCATGTGGCCTTCGTGAAGAGATATATTTAGTACAGCTGCTGCATACCTACGTAGTATCTCTGACATTGACATATTAGTTATGCTGTCTTTTGCAATCTGATATCTTTAAATTTGCCACCTTGTTAAGTTTTGATTAATGTGATTCCATTTCACTAAAGTAATTGGCTTGGCCTGTTGTAGAAAATAATCAGCCTTTCTACGGAACAAATGCTAGAACATGCTAATGAGGGAGTGAGTTCGTTAAATTGATGGCGTGGAGTGACAGTTATTAATGATTGTTATGATAAACAGACGAGTGCGAATTGGGATGAGTTGGGCAAAAGTGACAGTTTAAAAATAACGTATATTGGAAAGTACTAACGAAGTAATATACTGTTAGGAAAACAATCATGCAAGTTGTCAAGGGAAGAAGTGTAATTATACAGCTGCACGAGCTGCCTGGGAGGACAGGGACCTGGCTGATAATGGACACGTTTTTTGTTGGCAAGGGGAAAATATGTTATGGCAGAGAGGAGTACAGATTGATAAATTAATTGGCCTTTCTCATTGTTCCAAGAGCAAACTTGGCCAGCAATAGCCAAGCAGATTAGGTAAATAAATGAAGTGACCAGCTCTTCCTCTGCATCTGACCCATTCCCTGCCCTTTCTTTTTAATCCACCTATGCATGAACTGCCAAGTCCAACTGCCTGTGGTAGCAGTGTTTGCATAAATATAGCCCTCCTGAAAATATTAGTGGCTTTTAAAAATGAGATGCTTTGTCTCAGATTTTTTTTTTGTCTTAAAATGAAGGTTAATTTTAATGCCATCAGCCTTATGCAATGTGGTATGAAAGTATACTGATTTTTAAGGTAAAATTTAGACAGAGCTGTGCATCTGAAAACTCTCAAGGAAGAATAAAGATTGCTCATAGGAGTGTTTGGGAGATGGAGGAATGGTTGCTTATTGTTGCATAAGCTTGGTGCTAAATGGCTTCAGGTTGTTGGCTGTAGGTGAAAGACATTTGTGTCTCTGAGACTGACAGCAGTGCCATACATAATTCAGCTATTAGATTGCCCATGTGGTAGACTCAGTGGAAAAGCAGAGGATAAATGTGGAATACTTTTCCAATAAGTATAAGAAGATATAAAGTTTGTAGGCCATTATATATGAAAAAAAAAAAAAAGAAAAATATGTAAAACAGCTGTTGGAAAAATTCAGTGTGGACAGTGATACTTAACTGCTGTGGTTTATAAGAGTACTAGGTAGCACATTCTGGATCACTGCAGTATCTGCTTTAATGCAGAGGACTGGGATACATTTGGGCAGGCATGGAACTGAGTGGTCAGTGCTATTGCCTTTCTTTTACTTGCTTGTTTGCACTGCCTTGCGTTTAAGTATTTACTTTCCTCCATGGAAACATGAAAAAATGACCATATTTTTCATAAAGATGGAGGAAGTGATTTTGAAAAAGTTGGCTAAGAGAAAGCACTGTTATCACTGTCAAATTCCATCTGCTCAGGACACAACAATGAATAGAAGATGGAGAAGAGTTTAGATTCCATATGACAGCCTACAGCCATATCAGCACTGAATGGAGCCTGTAAAATGCTTACTTAGCCATTTTGCTGGATGTTTTACTGGATTCAGCTTGGTCTTGGTCTTCCAAGGGCTCCAATAATCACGTTACCAATTCCTTGTGGCAACCTTCAAGAAGACAATCTGTTCACGAATCTTGCCATGTTTGCTTTGCTGCATAAGCACTAGTTTGTATACCATTAGACTAATGAATGCCGATTCACTGGATACAATAATCTAACAAAAATGAGCTAGGATAATTTCCTGTTTAATAATTAAGTCTATGCCTTTTCCCCAATACTGTTACAGGTGAAATCCCTCCAGTCCTTGGTTTCCACTGTTAACAAAAGGAAGAAATATATAAATAAATTGTGGTTTCCACAGAACTTATCATTTTCCTAATAGTGTCATAGATTCAATGTGTCAGGTATAGCTTAAGAAACTGCTAATTAGTAGCTTAATGCAATTTACTGTGTGTAGATTTTATCATATTGAACTTCATTGTTCCATTCAGAATACATAAACCAGTGACTAAAAAGCCTTTTTTAAAAAAACAAAATGTAGCAATTACCAAATTACTTTGTAAGAGTGAAAACAGACACTAATTTCTGAACTGTATGGCACTTCTCTGGGTGAAGAAGTCCTGTTTTACCATCTTATTTCTTCTTGAGTGGCTTAATGTATTAAACTGCTACCTAAGCCTAAATTAGATTATAAAATTCAGCCTTGACAATATCTTGATTTCAGCATGCACAATTTTGGTTCTGCCTCTCAACAGAGTACGTTTATACTTTGCTTCCATGGCCAAACTATTCATTTAGGTCCTTAGCCTTGTCCTGTCCATAGAGCTGGTATTGCTCCTGCTCTCCCTGACTTATGTGTCTGCATTGCCCTTTTAGTCTGGATTTGGCTTGTGCCTTGGAGGCACTTTTTTTACTCTTCCAAGGGTTTGGATCTGCAGAGTCTGGATTTTTTTCAAACAGTTGAACTGGAGGATGTTCCTCAGAGGTGCATCTCGATATGCTCTATGTGCTGCTGAGCATCCAGTCTTTGGAAACAAGTTACATGAAATAGTCATTAAAATACTCTAAAAATCATCTAATGTTGGACGTTGGGTCCTTAGGATTCAGTGTTTTGCTCTGGAGGTCTGCTCAATTTGGACCTCACTGTTTACTTGTATGGATATACTCCTCATAATACTTTAAACGGAATCTTAATATGACATTTCTGTTCATTTAACTTTTTACTTAATCCTATTTTCTTTTCTTGGTTTCTGCCTTGCTGTACTGCTTGTATCTGTCTGGTTCATAGCATTGCTACTATTTTACTTCAGGGCTAGTACTGGCCTTCTGTGTACTGTTTTTGATTGTGCTTCTTCAGTTTTTGTTTTTCGATCACTTTTGAGAAATCTCTGTGGTAGTCTTTTGGTAAATCTGACTTGACTTTCTCAAATAAAGCATTAGCAACAGCTATTTCCCTACACAGAGATGTTGAAAGAAAAGAATCTACAGCTGATCTAAATGTTGTAAAGTGAGAGGCATTTATTTTGACTTGATTCTGAACTGTATTGGTGTAGAAGGGCCCAATTTATTTTTGTGGTGGCATAAGAAGGATTTAGATAGTGAATAGGAGGTTGTTTTGAGCTGTAGAACGGAACATTAGGTGGCATATGGTTCACAAGGTGAATCCAGCCTGTGTCCAAACAATATGTATAAATAATTTACAGTATTACCAGGAGTCACACATCTTTCAAGAACAGCATGATGCTGCTATGTGCGGATTTCTCCTTCTGACAATAGCTTTGCTTTGTGAATACAGACGCCTATTGTACTAACTCTTTTAGGATAATTGTGGTGTACTTCTCTGAGGCTTTTCCTTCTTCCTTATGGGGAAATAAAGAATGTATTTTTATGTTGTTACCTGTGGATACAGAGCTGCCAGTGTGTGTGCGATAATCTCCCCAATAACTGTGGGTGAGTAAATTCCTGGGTGGGGGAATAGATGAAGCTGGTGGAGGTGACCAGCTTTAGGGCCTGCCAGCCTTGTGGCTGTGAGGGGCTGCAACATGACAACCCTGTACCACACTGAACAGAGAATTGCCTCAAACAGCAGGTAGTGTGAAGTCTAGTGGTGTCAGAGAGAGCAAGGCTGAGCTGCAAAGGAAAATCTGCTGTTCTCTGAACACCAGCCAGGCAGGGTATGACTCCGCAGGAAAACAGAAGTGATTAGTCCAGGTATTTGTAGTCACAGGATTGCAACAAACCTGCCAGGACATATGGCCTCAAGGGGAACTGCTTCAAAGAAACAAAACATTTTGTGCTCCTCATCTGTACAGAGAGATGATCATACTTCCAGTTATCCTGTATTCAGTATTCTTGTATTTCTGAATATCTGCTTTAAGCATAGCAAACAGTGGCCATTATATGACAAGCCTTCATTAGGCTGGAGGAGAGGCTGCAGTTTGAGGGCTGGGATGGCTCTTGCAGCTTACCAGTCTGAATTTTAGCAGAATAACCACATCAGACACAGTCTTGACCTGCCCTCTTTGCCTCAAGACAATCACAGGTGTTTCTACTTGGCATTTTAAAATGAGGGTGCTGGCTGGAATTTGATCACTTTTTCCATCTCAGTGCTCCTCTGATCCACTTTTATACTGGGCTAAGCCAGAAGTTTGGCTGTATTTACCAGCTTGATGCTATAAAGAATTATCAAAATAATGAAAATTACCTACAGTTAACTTAATTTTAAATCGTGATAATACTGTGGAAACAACAGAAGTCAACCATTCCTCAAAAAGGCACCACAGTGACTACAGCACAGGAGAAAAGTGAAGGTGGATGTCAGAGAGAATGATCTTTTTGAGCTCATTGTCTTTTGGCTTTCAGTTCATAGCAGTCCTGAGAGAAAGCAAATTCCTGAAACAGGTTCTTCTTGCTTTTCAGTAGCAAACAAGGACCATTCACCCCATCCCTTGGCCACAGCTGAAATCACTTGAAAAGGGGAAAAGATTTTTCTGTCCCAGGTGTTTCAGTTTCTGAGTCTTATATAGTGTCCACCTGGGCCTCTTTTCGTAAGCTCATGTGTAGAACCCATTTACTACTTTCAGTTGCAAGGATTTGGTGGAAAGAAGAAAGTTTTCTTGCTCTGAAGCTCACCACTTCCAAAAAAGTATTTAGAACAAATATTTTTCAACCAAAACGGGGATGCTCTGCTCGTGGAAATAATCTTCAGTCCCTAAAAGGAAAGGTTTGCATGTGGGAGCTTGTGACTGTGTGCTGCTACCAAAGGTGGTAATGCTGTGCTTTCTTGCTTTAATGTTGCTCAAGTGTGATTTCTTTTTGCTAGGCATGGACTTGCTCTGTCATTGTATCCAAAAAACAAATGCTTTGCATCAACCTTATTTGCTAGGAATGTTGTATTCTGAGCATAAGAGACTAAAGGTTTTGTTTTCTCTTTTGGATTCTTTTTGGAGAGTAAGCTCGCATGCATGGGGTTTTCTTGAAGTTTTTAAGCCTTCATGAGGGAGACCAGTTCATCATTGGTGATGAACTAGTGGTTATTGCGTAGTCAATGATTTAAATTGCTGCATGTTTTTTTTTTGTGTAATGCTTTCAGGTTCTGGAGAAACATTTGGTTATTGGGCATATCTGACAAAATTTGTCTTCCTGTTGAGACTGTGTGAATGAGAGCTTCAATTAAAGCTTATGTAGTTGTGGGCAGTAAGATTCTTTGAGGCATTAAGTTATCACCTAAGAAAAATGATTCTTTGCTTTTGTTAGCTAAATACATTCCAACTGTTGCTGATATTTAAAGGTATATAATGGTGTGTTTTGTGGGATTTAAACTTAGTAGAGCACTGGGGTCTCTTCATGATCAAGCCATACTACTAGTCCCTTTGTTTTATTATACAATAAATGTGGATAAAGTGACTGCAGAGTTGTTCATGTGGTTGTTTTAAGGATGACGTTATTAATTGATTCTAGAAGTAAGGGTGTTAAGGCTTAAAAGAGAAACGTACTTTGGGTTTGGGTGGTGGAAGAGAGGTCCATTTTAGTTGCTAATCCAAGTGCGGATAAAAGAATGAGCTTCCTACTGAGCTTGACATGAGTTCAGAATTCATCAGATTACAGTCTGGTTTTTGAGCTTTGCATGGGGTAGTGAAGGGACGAAACCTGCAGTAGTTTCCCAGTGCTTTATTAGCTGTCCTTGCTGTATCATATAATGCAGGAAGGACTAATTGTCAGTCATATCAATTGGATATGAAAAATAAAACTCTGGGGAAAGTTCAATTCCCTTTGTAGTAAATATAAGGAAAAAAAATGTGAGCAAAAAATCTTGATGTTCTCTAGTGATGCTATATGTGAAAAGCAGAGACATCTTACAGAATTATATGGAGCAGTGCTTGATAATTCTTAATGAGTATTTTAATGGAATAGTAAAATAAGGTAGTAAATTTAAATAAAGTTGAAAAAATATTTTATAATAATTACATCCACTGTAACTTGTGAAACAGTCACAACTATTTAGCTGATAGAATTTGTAATACTGAATCCATCTTTCATAAACTAGCATTACTGGTTCCATGGTGTGTTTTAGGAATACGAAGCTTAAGCTGTAAATGTAATTTTTTAACTGTTTTCCACTTCTGCTATTTTTGCTATCAATGGTGAATACTTGTTATAGAAGTTTCTTTCTATCAGAGCTTCTTAAAACAAATGTAAAATAGCTTGCAGACACTTGTAACTTTAAGGGGTATTTGCTAAGACTAACTGATACGCCTTAATTTAGACTCAGAAGAGAATGGAAAATTGTAGGCATTATTTAGTCTAATTACGAATTTGAGGAATTGTACATGAAAGGGTTTTGTTGCTTTATTTACTGTCTCAGCAATTTAACATATGTGAATATTCCTCTTTTCCAGATTGCAAAGGGTTTTGATGAGATGCAATAATGCCCCTTTTTTCCTAAAAAGTTAGTCTCATGGTGTGAATTTGAAATCTAATATTTTCAGGATTTTTTTCCCTGTGCTTATTCTGTTAAGGTTAGCTCAAATGGTTAGATAAGGAACAGAGAATATGAATTATTGTGTTGCATGTGTTTTGCTGTATACTCACGTCTCAGCAATTTAACATATGTGAATATTCCTCTTTTCCAGATTGCAAAGGGTTTTGATGAGATGCAATAATGCCCCTTTTTTCCTAAAAAGTTAGTCTCATGGTGTGAATTTGAAATCTAATATTTTCAGGATTTTTTTCCCTGTGCTCATTCTGTTAATGTTAGCTCAAATGAGTTAGATAAGGAACAGAGAATATGAATTAGTCTCTGTGTTACATGCGTTTTGCTGTATACTCATACATGTGAGATATATTACACGTGTATGGCTTAGAGAGAAATAAATCCACTTTTACACAGATGCACTCAAGTTTTGCAAGCATGAAAGAAATGCCTACTGAAAGCAAAAGAGAGGTAGAAAATTAACTTAGTATTGTTAAGTAACACACTTCAGCTCAAGGTAGCATTCTATATGATAAAAAAGCTTAAAGTTCATCTGGTTTGCAAGATTAATATATTGATATTCACTTGACAACTTTTAGTATTAGAACCTTGCATGCACACATTTTCACTTTGAGAATCTAGGTACTTCAGCAGGTACATGTAACTGATAAATCTTTTTGTAGTTGTCAAAACAACTTTGTACTTTTTCTTTTACAACTAAAAGCACTTTGACAGTCTGAAACCTGGTATATCAATAGGGAAAGCAAACAGACTATTAATTTTAGTACCACATTTCACTGAGTTTTGACATTTTTGAAATATATCACTTCAAAACACTGAGACACAGATGATTAAAGGTTGTTACTGGCAAAAATGTTGTTGGTTATCTGTGTTAGTGATATCACTCAGTGGCATCTTTGCATACTGGTTGACTCTTGTTTGAAAATCAGGGTATTTTGACCATATGGACTATATTTGCATGTCTCATTGCAGTCTATGCACTAGTTTCTATGCCTTGAGGGGCTCCATCCCCTCCCCCTGGCCAAAAAAAAAAAAAAAAGGACAACAAAAAGCTAACCTGGAGTCTGCTTGGTGACAGGTAGATGACAGTCAGTTCTCAGTTTTGTTGACATGTGGAACAGCATTGTCCTGATGTCTGAAGTCACTCACAATTAGTTTGAACCAGAGATGCTGCCGGGATAGGACTGGTTTAGAAAGATAAAACAGGCTTACAACAACCTGATATTTGTTTTTCAGTCTGGAGAAATTGTGGTGTGTTTGTCCATAGCATGCACTGTAGTCTGAAGTTGAATCTTTGCAGAAGCACTGTGTGGAGCCACTTTCCCCAGTGCAGTCATAATGGCTCTTGGTTTTTGATCGTTTCTGTGTTCAACTGGATAATTTTCTCCTTTTAAGCTGTTGAGAAATCACAGACATTATTGAGGATGTCATTTCAGACACCAAAACTAGATAGAATTACACAGTTGTCCTTGTAAAGTTTCGCAGCTGATTCAAGAACACTCTCCAATGTGGTCTTGCAGAAAATACTCAAAAAATCATGGCATAAGTATGGCTTTTAATGGCATTGTTAATATGGAGCTCAATCCATTAAGATAAGGTGAATACGTTGCATTTTCTGCTGGAGAAAGAAACAAGCATAAAATGAGCATAAGAGTTGTCTGACTTGAATTTCAGGTGCTAAGGAGAAGCAGGGTGTGCTCTGTGTGGAGTCTGGGTACTCTGTCACAGGGACCACTTCTTAACTTGTGTGTATGCAATGGTCATGTGTTTTTCTTGTTGTGCGTGCTTGGATTAGTTAATCTGGGACAGTTTAAATCTTTCTCAAATTTCCCTTGAAGGATGGGCGTACCATTTATTTACTTCTGTTCATTTATGAATGTGTACCTGAAAACCTTTTGAAGTGGTAATAAAAATATATTAATTTTAAAAAAAGAATTTGTTTTTAAATTTTCATATACTTTTGTATTTTGGTGAAATGCTGGATCCTTTTAGCTGAAATGTTATGAAACAGTAAAGTCTGTGTATTTAATACATTTTCTCTTTTAGTTTTTGTAACTCCATTCTGTGTATTATATAAATTGTTCAGTATGCACTGTGATTTAGAAATAAAAGTAATTCAGGGAAAGTGGCTACTCAGGGTTGAATACATTCACTTGTTCTACGAGATGGGTAATCAGAGTCTGAAGCTCTCAATATGTAGAATGTATTTAGCACAAGTTGATTTATCCAGCTTTCTTTGCTGTTTGCTTATCAGCACTGGTGAGTGACATCCATGCCCGTTTTTCTTCTTACATGCTTTTTGTTCGTACAATAGACAGAAAAACCCTGAAATACAGTATGAGAATAATTTATTGATTGTGGGATGGAGCTATAGTCTGATTCATTCCATGTAAATTAATAAAACAAATATTAATGGACACATTTCACATGAGCTTCATTTCTTTTTTCAACATGATTTTTGGACTTCTGAGACTTGTCCTAACAATAGTTTTGGGCATAATCAATATTAATTTTTATTCTCTTTGCAAAGTGAATTTGAAAATAATGTGAGATCAGGATGGGTGTAGATGAGTTGCTTTAGTTGTTTTCCTGCCAAACTCTTGGCAGCCCAATAGGATGGCTTTAAATTAATCCTGTTTCTTAGCTATGGGTATTTAGGTGAAGAGGAGTGTCCTTAGCAGTGCTAGCCCATCGGTTGTCATTCTTAACTTACTAATGTTCTCCTTTTAACAACTCAAAAGTTGAAGTATGCTAGCAGTCTGTATATTGACTTGGTTATAGAATTTCATGATAACTGCCTGTCCAGGAAGCTTTATTTAATGGGTGGTGGTAAAAGTCAGGACTGATACAGGCTTGTCGTACTAGAAATTGAAAGATGTGCTCAGTGAAAAAGGGAAAGCAGTTACATACCATGGTGCTTTTTCAGGTGCCAAAATTTACTCACATGGAACTGAAAAATGCTTTTCATCTGTCTGTGGTTAATTGATTGGAAGTTCCCATACTCTTGTATCTCTAGATAAGTGCCCATCCTGTTCTTGGAATCACAAATCAGACATTAGGAAAACTTCTAAGTCACTTAACACTTGAGTATTGTATTGAGTTTCTAATCAAAATGCTTGAATGTGTTACTTTCTCATAGAGCAAATACTTCTAGATTTGAGTTGCATAAACATCAAGCCCTGCTGCTGAACAACAGGATAATGGTACATTGACGTCCTGGTATAGGGCCTTTTTCATCTAACTTACCAAGTATTTATTCTCTGTATAGTAGTCCTTGAAAGGATGTCCATTTACATGGAGGAAAAGGATTATTTGTGAAACAAATGCTGTGTGCCTGTAACTTCTTGTGGGGGTGAAAATGAAGTGCCTTAGAAATCTGTACTTAGTTGAAAACATGCTGGAATTTAAGATGTCTCCTAACATTATACATAGCACAAAAGCAAATTTCCCAATACTGGAGTCAGTAACACCACCACCAATGAAGATTAGCTGAGGCTTTACCAGATTATATACTCAAACTCTAAGAGGATTTGTCAGCGGGGAATGAGGAGTTGTGGTTTTGGGTTTTTAAAATTTTTTTATAAACTAGGTGAAGATGAGGTAAAGTTTACCTATGGAGAATAAACATGTTGAACTGAGAGGCGTTTGAAGTGTGCAAAATATTCCTTTTGTAAACTTTTATTATTATTTCTCAGAGATGAGCCTTATAAATGTAACTACTTCCCAGAGTACTGATTCTGTTGTTCCCACTGTTGCCTTAATATCCATTCCTTTGATGTTGCAATGAGATTTTTTTTTTATTTTTCTTCTCTCAGCAAAGTCATTTGTATGTGCCAGAGCTTCAGCTCAAGAGACAACCAACCAGTATTTTCTTAGCGCATAAGGATGTAACTATACATTTAAATTTATTGTAAAACATTATGCTCATCTGTAATTATATTACTTTAAAATAAAGCCTTCATCTTCTCTAAGATCTTTTGATGTCCCTTGCCTGCTGACTCTTTTTTTCTTGTTCCCACTTACGTTAATGTGAAGAGACAGTTGAGTAAAAGCACAATGAACTTCAAAACCTAGTAATTGTTTTTCAGAAAGAATGAAACTTGTGAATTAGATATGGATTGTAAAAGAACACCAGAGCTGATTAGTGTTCGTTCGGTTTGCCTGCTGGACCGTTCTGACACCTGTCTTCCCGCTTTCCCCATAAATGCCATTGCTGATCCCTCTATACTGCCAGTCACATGACAGCCAGGGAGAACTTGTGGGTGGGAGTTAAAAGACTCCCAGTGAACCTTGTCAGGCTTAGCAATTCATGAAACTCGACATAAAAGGCAACGTTAAACAAAGATGAGTTGAATCCATTTACATGCAAACTGTAGTTATCTGTATGAAAAAAGCCAGGAAAGGGGGAATGTTGAAGGGGTTACTATTTCTTTCTTCCCTTTAGGATGTGTAGATAATGAGTTGTGTAAGGCTTAGGGGGGGAAAAATAAGCCAACTTTCAAGGCATTGAAAAATTGCTTTTTAGGAAAAATCCTTTTCATCCTAACCATCTGGTTGCATCTTGTTTACAGCGCAGTGTGCCAGTTTGTGCTTATTAATCATGCTTACACAAGTATCTTAATTACTCCCCATGTAGCTGCTCTGTTTTGAACTCAGAAGTTGACCTTTCTCTTTTTATTCCTTTAAACCATTAATCATACATAATCAACACCAATGGGGCAGAGCCATGGAGAAGGCTACCCAGATTCCAAAAGCACATGCTAGTCCTGAGAAACCATGTAGACAGGAGTGACTGCACTGCTATCAGTCAGGCATATCTTAATTAATGACTGCTTTGTCAGTGTGCATACTTACATGACTGTAACCCAATTTTGTTCCCTGCTTTTGCTTCTGTTAAGAGAACATTTGCCGTATGATACTGGAGATCATCTAAAAAAGTCTCTCTATATAAAAAAACTTTTAGAGACATCATGTGAATGAAAAGGATCTGCTTCTCTTGTCTTTATGCTCTCATTGCTTCTGTAATAATGAAAATTTAGAGAGCATGGCCACAAAATGCTCTAGGCTCTAGATTCTTGTAGAATAAATAAGTTGGAAGAGGATAAATTTTTCCAAAATATCTGGAGTAACAAATGTATTCCTGTTCTCCCCTGCCTTCTCTTCTGAAAAAAAAAAAAAGGCAATGGAGAGGGAAAAACGGTTTTGAAAAAGCATGGATTTTAGAAGACAGTGGAATTTCAGAAACAGGACTTGGGTTTCTGGTGTACTAGGCAAGCTGTAGTATGCAAAAGTAATTTAGCCTGCCCTGAAACTCTTCAGTGAGATGAAAATTTTATCAGTAGTGTAAAAAAGACAACTATCCAGCCTACTCAATTAGTCAGCTTACGTGTTTGTACACAGGGAAGAAAAAAAAAGGATTTACAAGTATGACTTGTGTTTTCTCACTGCTGATTTTGTTTTTCTGTTTCTTTTTGCCATAAATAGTGTATTTAGAATTTATGCTGTCTAATCTCAGTTCCACTGGAGATGTGATTTTCACTTACAGAAGCTTTAACTACAGTTAAGACTGTCTTAAAAGCCTTATGAGCCACTATCATAATAAGCAATTTGTTTATTTTTATTGCTAACATGGAAAAAGAAAATATTTCCAAACAAACCACAACAGGGACAGAAAAAGATCAATAACTGGTATAAAAAAACTTGTGCCATGAAAATTATTAATATTTAATTCAGGTAAAAGACTTGCCATTCCAAATGTAGAACGCACCCCTGTGTCTTCTGATGTTTAAAAAATACTTATTCATGAACAGAGTATATGATGTGCAAACTGAACTGTTTCATCCAGTCTAGTGAATAATGGTGCTATTTTCTATTGGACTATTTCTTTTATTTGAGCTGAAAATTTTTTTCAGCCTTTTTGCATAGTTTGGATGTTTTGATGTCCTTGCACTTTAGGTATTTCCTAGAAGGTTCCTTGAGTGTTGTTAAACAGTCTAGCACAAACAAGCAAAAATTTATTCAGAGAAAATTATTTTGAGAATGTGAAAGGAAAGACTTAGATTTTGAATAGGAGAATTCTTGCTGGCCTCACAGTATAGGTTTATGTCCCTTCCCATGTGGACAGCTAAAGATTATTTCCAGGTACAGACTGTAGGTCCTGTAAAACAGAAAAGTGTTGCTGGTGAGACGCAGTAGTGACAAGATATGGTGACACAGCAGGGTGAATGGGGTAACAGACCTGGGCTGGGCTGTGCTGCTCAGGCTGCAGGGTGATCCAGCCTCCCACTGCCAGAGAGGAGCCATGGGCAGCTCCTGCCTGCTGATTGCACCAGCTGTGTGGCCTTGCCTTTATCTAGGGCTGCAGCAACAGGCTCTCATGCAAACATCCTTTTACTTCGCAGTAGAAATGAAACACAGTTGTTTTCATTGAAGAAAATCCATTACGGACTGGAATGAGCAAAAGGGTGCGGCCTTTCTAAGGATGGCATCTGCACAGTGGAGACTGGAGGCCCCGTGCCGTGCTGCACAGCTTGGGGTTCCCAGCAGCTGAAGGGATGCAAGATTATCTGTACCATCCTAGTTTTCTTATAGTGTTAGCTCCCATAACTCGTACTGCTCTGCTGCACACAGTCCAAGTGCTTTTCTTTCTGGGATTGTACTGAACCAACACCACCTGGTGTAACATGCAGAGCTCTTTTTTTTTCTTCACAGCTCTCTGGTAGAAATTGCTTTTGAATAGTTTATTCCTCTTCGTTTTGGTTTTTCCCATGTCACCCGGAAATCCTCAGTGTAAGCTTCATTTGTGTATCCATTTATGTAACACCTCTAGTGAGGGATGGACGAAGGGATAGTGTGTTAGAATGGAATACAGGATGTTTTGTATAAATATGTTACAATGCGTAACATAATTGTTTGGAAAATGTTGTTTAAAGGCTTGAATTCTAGCCTAAGAAATTATTAGTAAAAGAAAAAAAAGGATAAAAATATTTCAGTGAGCATAAAGAGGTTGCACTATAGCTAGTATTTCATATTCTATGTTGAGATATGGGTTGATCTTAAAATGGATGCCTAATTGTTCATAGTTAAAATGCTCTGTTAAGAAAAAGCACATTTTCAAATGTTGTTTTACGTTCCTATATTGCTTTCAACCAATAAGGCCAGTAACACATTGGGGCTGGGAAGAAGTCCCTTACAGTTTAAATACGTACAAATCTTTTAAGTAATTGTGAGCATGATGAAAGGGATTTTGTAACAGGTAGTCTAATGAGCTCCTTTTATATTTTGCTTTTTGTTTCTCTTTTTACAGTGCAGATATTAACTTGTTTATAATATGTATATTGTATTTTTGCCTAGTAGTTGTGTATATGTCTTTGTCTACATTAGCAATTGTTCCTCTCAGAAATAAGAAGAAAAACAAAACCAGCCCCAAAATCCTTACTTGAGTTCTAAACTAGGGATTGTAAATATTTGCAGAGTCTATGAGTCCTTGATAATATGCTAGATTATAATCACCTGAGTTTCTTACTGCCTCACTTGCAGTTGTGTTGTGGTTTTTCCAAGTACCATGCTGGTTACTTTTTTTATAGTATGATATTAATGTGAAAAAAACCTTCAGTATGTTTTCAACTAATTGTTAACATTGCAGAGTAGAATGAATACAAGAGGTCAGATTAATGCTATCCTTTATATAATGTGAAGCTGAATGTAAATCAGCCAGTTATACCTGTTTATATACTCTGAATCATTTTTTTGGATTATCTCAAATGTTGATCTGTCCTTGACATCACTTTGGAGCCTGAGCTAAACCTGTGGAGATGATAGTATTAGTGCAGTGTCACTTCTGTCATTTGGAAGCCTTCCCCAGTCAAACTGCAGCCTGAAGACAGTCCAATATAACTGTACACAGATGTCTTTTAAAATTGGCTTTACCCTTCCAAGATGACTGAAGGATAACAGAAAAATATTTTTTAAAATTCAAAAATCAATTTAGATATTGGTATATTTTTAAGGACAGTTTGAAAGTATAGACTATAGTAGTAAAGTACTTCTGTGGTTGTCAATCCCAGCACAGTTCCTATTTCTCCTTTACATTATGGTAGCTAATTTAAATATTGCAGATGAAAATATCTTGTTAGTACTCACTTGATAGCATCATTAAGCAGCACAATATTTTAAAAATAAAATATAACCCCTTTTTTCACTTAGGATCCCTTAACATCAAAGAGCATTTTATTAATTAAGAGTGTCTGCTTCTAGAATTAGAAAAATATTCTCTTCTTCATAAAGCAGTACTTTTGTGTAATTTTCTGATAGTGAAAAAATTTCTGCAGTGGAAAAATTGTAATAATGATTCAGGAGAAGGAAAACAGTTGTATAGCTATACTGTATAACCTAGTTTTAGTGTTAGTTTTTGAAAATCTGAAGCATACTTTGTACCAAAACTACATCCTCTGTTTTTTTTGGCTATCAGATAATGATTATTCTGGATCTTGAAATTTTTAATTTAACATGAGAATTCTTTATTTTTTGTTCTTACTCCCTTGCTCTCCCCACCCCAATTTATTTAGTGACCTTTTTAAAGATGAAATGATCACAAATAGTTACTGTACAGCTAGCCCTTTAACTGGCTGTTAATGGCAGTATTTTTGCTGTGATAAATACAGTAAAGTCAAGTCACTGCAGTGGGGGAACCTGCCTTCCTCCAGTCTTCCTATCCTTCCTTCACCTTGGGTACTTGGTGATATAGTTTGATGATACATTGAGTGAAATATGTGTAGCGGATTTGTAAAACTAAGTTTCAAAGGTAAAATATACATTCATTCTTATGACCAGCACCAGATGGACTTTTATATTTCTGTTCCAAGTTGTACTGAACAACATCATCATGCTGATTGACTGTGCAAGTGCCAAAGCAAAACTTCTCAAAGCTTTGGAAGAAACTCTACCATATTTTTTTTATAGTTTTCTGCTCTTAATCAAAACCAAGAAGAATGATTGTTTCATATTGCCAAGGGTATTTGCATTAAACAGAAGAATTAAGTTGTGGAAGGAGGGGTAGGAAGGAACAAGATCATTTTGGCATGATAATATTGATATGTGTTATTTCCGATTAAAAGTCTCAGAAAGCAATTCTTGTTTAGATCCTTGCTAAACTGAGAAATCTCAGTGCATGAAATGAGATTGTTGGCCTGCGAAGGACAAAAGGGAATAGAGGGTTAGCATTTAAAACTTCCCATTTTCCACGGCATAGAAACTAGTCAAGTTTCATGGGAAAATTCTAAGTTGCACTATTCTGTGGCATCAGTTCTTGGTTTTATTCCATCTAACAACGCAGCAGAAAAGGCCACACATATTAATCTAGAAGGTAATTAATATAATCAGTCACTATTGATGTATTGTTGACTCTGCAAAATCTGTGAGAAGGTTTAACATGCAGACAGCACGATTTGCTTTAGTTAAGCCATGCAATGCCTGGTATATGCACTGTTATTTTTTGCTAGATTCTTTGCTGAATACAAACCACTGTTATAAAATCAAAGGACAAAAAAATTAGCTGTGTGCTTGGACTTCTCTTTGCTCTACATAGCCTTTCTGGAAATCCTTAATTTGAAATGACCTTGCCAATTGCTGGCTCTAAAATTGTGCCTCCATGAGCTCTTCAGATAAAGGTATATTCAGATAGATCAGCAGTACTGTTCTGTCCTCTTCTATTTGAGGATATCTGTTCTTGCCTCCCACTGTCCATACTGAAAGACAAGACTACACCATGGTCTGTGGCACAGAATGCGAGGAGAGCAAATAGAGAATTGGGACTAGGCAGAACTGTGGTTCCAATTCTAGCTCATTAATTCATTGTAGGTTTTTATATTTCTTTGCAGCAGTGCTTCTGTAGTTTGGCTTCCCTTTGTTGTGCGGAGTATTTAGCTGTACTTTTATGGGTTTGCCTTTAGGAATAAGAATCATTAAAGTACAGAGACCTCCAAAAAACGACTAACCCTCTGGTTTTCTTCCAAAGATTTTTTTTTGCTTGCTTTTGTGTTAATGGGAGTTGTTTAAGTTTTTTTTCCTTGAACTTGTAAAATATTTAGGTTATTTTAAAATAGACATTGGCAGTACTAAATGTTGACTTAATGTTCTAAAACTCGTAGTAGCTGTGACTTTCGTTTTGTCACTGAAAGTCTATGGCAGCCATTGACTTTATTAAGAGCAGAAAAATGATATGTTACAGAGCCATTTCACCTCCATGCTGTCTCCTCTAATACATATATCTATGGAAGTGTGGTAATTAAAGGCTCTTTATGTTTTATGATTTCAGTTGCTTGAGTTGAGTCTTAGCCTAATTGTTTAATGAACAGCTGGAAAGTTTTCTTGATCTTAAGTCATTACTGTGGGGCTGACCTAATTTTGAGTCTAAGCAGAAAGAGCAGTTCACATTCTGTTTTGTGTAGTTGACACTTCAGAAGTATGTGGCAGAAATATATGGTACAGGACTGCCCTACTACTGATATGCCTGTCCTGAGAACAGAAAGCAATGATTTTTAGGTTGCTGAGTGATTTCATTTACTATTCCCCCAGCTGGAATCTCTTCTATGTCAGAAGGAGCAATCCACCTGCATTTAATTGATGCTGTGTCTTCAGCTCTTGCTGGAACTAGCCATCTCCTCATATTCAAGAAAAGAACAAGCTTGAGTAGTACTTACTGAGAAATAAAATCCATGTCAAATTTATGTGAGTTCATATAATGATAAAACAATTTCCTTTTTAATGAGTTGCTTGTAAAATGATGAGTTTGCTTTTTAACATGCAGAATTTTGAAGCATCAGCTCTATAGCAAGGATTGATCTGTTCTGAAAAATATCTTTGAACATCTCTGGGTTCTTAAAATAAGGCATTGTTGGAAAGAGTCTTCTTTTTCTTCTGAATGAAATTAGGAACTTGCATAAACTTCTGGAAATCTGAAATTCTATTTTTTGGTCATATTTTGCATATGCTTTCTGCTTTTTATTTCTACACAATACATTATTCCGTACATAGTTATCTGCAACATTCTTGTAACTGAGATGAGTTCAGAGAGTCTGAAGTACTGGCTGTTACTTAATGGGTGGAGCAAGTTTTTAGTGGGCTATTTTCTTGTGGTTTCAAACGCTTCCTATTTGTTGGTGCCAGCTTAGTTCTTTGCTCCCTAGGAAGCAGTTTTCCCCTTTGATGTGCTTGCCTACTAAACAGTTGTATTAAATGGCCCATGATAGGTTCTGCTTGGAGTTCAGGTGATGTTTTAGTGTCCATGGTCCAGTCCCCAGGCTGTGGGTGCCATGTAAGGAGTAACCTGACTCTCCTTGCACAGCACTGGTACTGATGGTGTGGCAGCTCTACTTCCTTCTCAGCTTTGCTCCACGGTGGGACCACTGGGGTCCTACGGCTCCTGAATTCTCTACTTCTCATCTCGCTTAAAGATTTGAAAGGTGTTCCTTTTCTCATGGGTTTTGCCAAATCATAAATGCTACAGTATGTGACTTTCAGGTTCAAGAAGATTGACCCTTCCCTGTCTGAATCAATTATGTGAATGCAAGTAATTTTTGCCCTGGGTGGGCGTTCGGCTTCTCTGGGACTGGATGGTTTTATTTAAATGTTTAGACAATCTGTAAAGATTTTTTTGTTATGTGAAAGATTTGAATTCTGATGATGTTATTGAGTTGGGTAGTCTGGGGTTATTCAGATATAGTTTGGCAGTTTATGATGCAGTGCTTGAAATAGTTAGTACTTGGCTTCAGAGGAACCTACCTGAGCTTTATTAAAAAATAAATAAATATATATATATATACACATATATGTATAGATCCCAAATCCTTATTAGGTATATGTGTATAAAAAAAAAAAAAAAAAATATATATACACATATATATGTATATATCCCAAATCCCCACTTGAGACATGCTGTTTTAGGTTCCTAGAAGTTCACTACGTCCCAGTTGCACGTGTTGTCTCTGAGCACCTTGTATAACGTACATACCTGGAGTAAAATATAAAAACTGGGTTTTCTTTTTACAAGTTCATTCCTTTGCTTTATTCTCTTAAAATTAATTTTCCAAATCCCATAATTGCTTAGTTGAGTTATATGATGAAGAATAATGAAAAGTGGAAATGATCATACATGCTGTCACAGTAAAGGTTGCTTTTAATATTTTAAATTAATATTTTAATTAATCCATAATTCAGTTATTTGGAATACCTCCCATTTACAAGGGACATATCCTCCCATATTCTCCTTTGATGTACAGAGTGTGATTTTAAGTATACTTTTCCAGTAGTATTAATAAATATTTGCTTGACATTTAATCTCATTGATCTTTAATCAGTTGTTAGTAGTTGTGATAACTGAAGTTACAAAGTTGAAATAACTTCCTTTCTGTATAAAAACAGGAATGCTGATTTGTTTTATTTGTATATGTTTTAAAGATACTATGTCATGTCATTTATTTCATTTGACTTAATCATTAGACAAGATTAAAGGTGGTTTATTTCTTAGACATATGCTTAACAAAGAAGGATTTTACAAACATCTGTGCAAAAACATACAACATCTTCCTGCTTTCTTATCAGTAAATGCAGCTGTTCCTGTTTTTAAAAATCAGATGTGTGATAATGTGGAGTAGCAGTGTTTGAAGGCTTCATTTTCTGATATCTAAGACATGTTTCTTTTTCCTGAGCTTGGACAGGTATAAATAAGAAAGATAAATTTACAGCTAATGTTGATTTTATTTTTTTTTCCATTTCCCCTTGCCCCCGACACTATCAGAAACTGTTGCCAATGTCATCTGCTAAGTGAATTGCAGGTTCTTATCATGCGTATGCTGGGTTAAGGACAATTAGTTTATACACTGAATAGAGATAAATTATGCAGAATAATACAGCTTTTATATGATTTAAAATTTCTATCCAATTTATAAATTTAAAAGAAGTTGTTGATGAAAGAATGCAAGAAACTTATGTCCATCGCACAAGAGACACTATCAAAAAATCCAAACCCAAGCTGTCTTTTTAGTGGTTTTATTCTTGGTTTCAAAGTATGGTTTGCTGTTTGTATTGATAGATCCATACAAGTGAAGTAGGAAACGTAGTCATT
Source organism: Passer montanus (assembly GCF_014805655.1). Classification (NCBI taxonomy): domain Eukaryota; kingdom Metazoa; phylum Chordata; class Aves; order Passeriformes; family Passeridae; genus Passer; species Passer montanus. Next base: position 2,437,241 of record NW_024371149.1, on the reverse strand, counting down.
GAGATAAATAGATGTGCAAATCTATTTGTAAGTCATTAAACTACTATTTTCAGTAGCTAAATGGCAATTCTACGCTGTCATTTTTACAGCTTATTTCAGTTTTGCTTTGTTTCTTTCTTTGGGAGCCAAGTGGGGTGATATGCCCAGGAGTCTGTCAGAATGGGCAAATGTAGTCAAGCAAAACAGCCACAAACTATGTTTCATGGCAACCTCTCACTGGCCAAAACCCCGTAGAAAACCTACAATGGTCCTATTTTCATCTAGAAACCCTCCCATATGTGTTGGTTGCAAAATGTTATGGCTAAAATGTAGTAGGGCATCTTAATAGTAGGGCAGAATCTTAACTGAGTTGTATGTTCTTCGTCACCATAAACATGAGTACTTTTGTTGTATGACTATTATTTTTTTTTTAACTTAGAGCCTCATAAAATTTTTGAGGATCGTGGTTGAGCACTGCTTTTTAGAGCCACTCATTTTCAGGACGTATTGAGGTCTTGAATCACTTGTGTTGTGTTAATGACAGTCTAGCTTCATAGTTTCTGGGTTCCTCTATTTGTTTATTGCTTAGGTCTCTCACTGAAGTCTCAGGTTAATATGATCCTGCTTACTGTGAGATCTGGTTGGATCACACCTGGGATTTGTCACCTGTCTCTAAATGGCCAATAAATTTTTCACAATCGGAGGGTGTTATAATGAAATCTAGGAAATTGCAAACTGAAAACTGAGAAAGAAAACTTGTGTGCACTTTTTTTTCTTTTTGAAAAGAAAGTGCCTCTCCGGCTTTGTTTTACTAGTTGAAAACATCTTTAAATAGATGGATAGATAATCTTAGTGGAGGGGAAGTTTATTTTAGTCTGCGTTGGTTAGAAAATTGACTTAAGCTGAATCAGTTTTCATTGCCTTCAAATGAAGTAATAATGTAAGTACAGATATTTGATTATTCTAGATAAATGAATGCAAAACCTCATATAATTTTTGGTGGTGTAGTAGTGAGACTTTTGTATACACTCAGTCTTTTTCAAAGCTTTGGGTATTCTAGCAACAAACAGTAACTATCACATCCTGCAATTGCAGGAAGTCTGTTCTACAAATATGGTGATATTAATCACAACTTAGAACATATTCTTCTTGCTTCCTTTTAGGTTACTTTCTATTATCTCCTTTATTATTTCTTGTAGGAGCTCATTTTTTAAATTTAATATCTTGGAAAAACGATGTCTTACTCTGGTGATTCACCTTGAGGTTTGATGAGAAGTAGCTGCTTCTTTTCTGTCACCTATAAATTCTTGCTTTACAAAAGTCTGCTTGGTACTATGTGTCTGAAATCAGCGGCAAAATGAAAAAGCATATTAAAAGACAAAGATTTCTGATTTTAGCAGCTTTCTGACTGCTATGTCAGATTTAATCAGTTAAAATCAGTAAAATATTACTGAAATATTGGATTTGCCTTCCTATTCTCCAAAACAGATTTAACTCTTGGTTGTGTAGCTGAAGTTCAGTGTACGAAAGTGAGGACACTTTTCTTTTAGACTTCGTGTTTGCTGTAATCAGATTTTTCAAAACTTCTGTTATTATTTTCAATACAAAATAAGGAAATTTTCTGTTTTCCTTTATCTTGGGTTGTTTAGTGGCAGGTGTATTTTTATGGTTTGCGTAGAACTTAATCCTGTAACCCAGATGAAAATTATAGAGTAGCTGTATTTCAGATTTTCCTTTAGAGTAGGGTGTTTTATGCAAAACTTGTAAAGCTGGATATAAAATGGGATAAGTCAACCTAAGACTCTAAGGAAATGATCAGTTTTTCCTGCAGGGAGAGAAGAGGAAGGCATACGCTTTTGTCAGCACCTGTAAACTGACAGCTAAATAAAAATAGAGTGACAATACATGTGCAAGAAGGGAGATGAAAATTGCCTCAGTCAAAATGTCTTTACAGCCAATACTTGAGATGCCTTTTTGCAAAAAGTATGCAACATTAGAAAATGAACAAGCTCCTCCTTCAGGAGCTAAAATGATTTGAACTACTGCTGAATCACTAAAATATGCAAAGAATGAACCTTGTTTAGATATAGGAAGCTAAATATTTGATAAGTCATAATTTGGTTATGCTTTCTAAGGCTTCCTATGTTGTTGGTTCATAAATAGTAATTCTAATACTGGATACTATGATAATTATGGAGTTACTGAAGAGGCCTAAATTCCATTTTTTAGCAGTGTTTTCTATGGATGTGTTTTGCCAGTACTAATATGTTTACTTATATCAGTTTATTTCAGAAGCCCTTGTTGTTTATCTTATTTTATGAAGTAATTTTATTATTAATAAAAGTAATAGGAGATTTTGGCAACTGGATACACAACAGACGTGCTGTCTATTTTCTCTCTTCGTTTATTTTTCTCTTGTTAAAGTCATCAAAATGTTGACAGCTGCATAACTCTCTTTAAAGCTTTCATATCTTGACAGATATTACAGATATTTGTCATTTTACTTACAGTAAGTGACAGCTAAATTAGCTTTATGCTGTATTGGAGGATATCTCAGATGTAGTGAGTCCAGTCAAATTTATATTCCATTTCTTTAATGTGCAGCTGATTTTCGAGTGGTTATTAAAGAGTGAACAGTGAAGTGATACATGAAGAATGTGAAAATCTTGAGCTAGCAGATATTCAAGGTTAACAGATGAGAAATATGTTCCCCTTTTATTACTTCTATCACATTGGATAGTCTAGTTTTTCCTTCATTTTCACTTCTTATTTCAGCTAGATGTGGGGTTGAAGATCTATACATTAATCCTGCTTTAATAGATACCCCCTTCCCAGCTGAGTATTTAAGGCTGCCAGGAGCCTCTGTAGGTGTTTGTAGGTCACAGTGGAAGACACTCAGTGGAACAACATTGGTTCAATGTCACTGCACCTCCCCTCTGTGTGTTAAGTACAGTTCGTTCATTGTCTGAGTGCCACGTAGATGTATTGCAGAATGTATATATACATTTCTGTTCAAAAGTTTGGGCCGGATTAAGGTGGGAAGAGAACAAACAAAGCTACTGAATGGAAAAAAATATCTTTTTGCTGTCAAGTAACTTATTCAGTAATGTCACTGTATTTTTTTTTTTTCGCCATGCATAAATACAAAGCACAATTAAGAAAATTGCAGTGGATCTTTACATTATTAAACTGAGAGTGTCTGAAAAAATGTACTTGACAGGAGGGGGAGATGAAGAAAAAAAAAAGGAAAAAACTTGTTGTCTTTTATCCAGATAGCTTAATTACACAATTGAGTGTTTTTCACAGTTGTCTGTTTAAATTGCTGTCAGAAATGGAAAACTCCATAGTATGATATTTTCTCATTTTAGTATGTTCAATGTATTGCTAATGATAGCCAGACTTTCAAATTACTATAAATGTAAAAAGAGGAGTTATACATGTTCCATGTTTTAATCTGCTCTTTTCTGATGCTGCTGTCTTACTCCTGGGAATCCCTCTAGCATTTGGACAAATAGTATTTGGAACAAGCCATTATAAGATTAGCTCAGTGTTGCTCAAATCAAAGTAAAGGAAGTGAGACAAGACACCTGAATTGAAGAAAATAACTGATTTAACTGCTTTTGTGCAGTATACTTTAAATAACTCTTCTTAAAAACTTCAGAAATTTTGGAAGCCTGGAAAGTAGTGTAATTGTGACTTGATTTTTTTTTTACCAGTGGTGTTTTAAGTCAGGTTTTGTTTATTTGTTTATGGTTTTCTTTGGGGGGGATAGTGTTTTTTATTTTATTTTTATTTTTAAAATTTATATGTAGGTGCAGCCTTCTCTGAAAATAATTTATGCTGAGATGGGCTGAAGTTTAAATTAAGCATAACAGTTTCTCCTAGAGGACCACCAAACCAGTGTGAGTTTGTGTGTTAGGATATGTATGTACCACTTTGCATTCTGAGGAGAGCAAACCCGGGAGTGTTGAGTGAAAAATTATTTTTGGGGATTAGTTTGGATACTGGCCTGAATCAGGCACAGAGTTACATCTGTTCTAACTGCAACTGATGCTTAAAACACCTACTGACCTCTCAGAAGAGGGGAAGGTTTATAGCAGTGTTACAGAGAATCATTCCTTAAGTGGAACATTGCCTTATGTTGTGTTTAAACATATTTTCTTTTCTTTCAGTGTTACTGATATAGCAGATATGTGGCAGGGAGTAATATTTATTGGTAGAGATTTTCTTGAGAAAGTCTCTAAAGTGGAAAAAGTGCGGCAAATTGCAGAAGCTGGAATAGAGCTTTCACATTCTCCCTGAAAAGAATGTTTGCTTTGTGGAAAAAAGGAAAAAGGCATAAGAATTTTGAAGAGATGAACATATGCTGTAAAGGTTTATCTGCTTTACTTCACAGCACCAGAGCTGGGTATTTCACATATTCCTGAAGGCCAGGAAATGCAGTGATCCTAGCTGTCAGTACATTCTAGGATTTGATCAGTGTTTTCACTCTTGTTCTTGAATGAGAGTTTTCCACAGTCCAGAAAAAATATATAGTTTGTATAGAGCTCTCTAAAACCATTAATTGGCCTATTCAGATTTTATCTCTAACTTTGTGTTGAGCACTGTTTGTAATGCTGTCATAAACGATGCCGAAGCCCTGTTTCCTGGGCTTTAGTGATAGGATGAATATTCCCAGGAACAGGGAAGCTGAACGTGCTGATTCTTTAGTGTGGGTGAAACACACCTCTCTGAAACACAACCATATTAATATTACATCTTTCAGATTTGTCAGGCACCTTAAGAGTGTAGTATTTCAGCACTGGTTTTATAGAAACTTGCAGCAGAACTGGATGGGATTAATAATGTATGAGATATATCACAGTTAGCACAGTATTAAATTCTCACAGTGGAAGGATGCAAACCAGTTCATAACCTTACAAGAACATTGTGCACTACAGTAATCTTGATAATAGTGTACAGTCAAATTAACAGTGAATAAATGCTGAACTCTGCTTTCTGTCAGAAATGGTGTTCATGCAGTCTCTTGTCAGTCTTTTGCATGCTGTCCTGAGCAGCTCACCGGAAAAAAACATAAGATAAAAAGATGTAATGAATTATTCTGGTTGCATAGCACATTGTAAAGAAGGGGCTAAGTATCTTAGTAAGGATGGGAAATTTTGCATGTTTCAGTTCTTGGGTGAGCAGCAGTGTGTTTATATAAAACTACAGAAGTACTTCCCTCCAGAACCACTCTGTTTATCAAAACTGTATTAGAATAGAAGGCTGGAATAAGTTTTGTTCCTAGATAGTAGGCAGTTGATTCAGTATAATCTTATTAGTCCAGATGTGGCAGAAAGAGGAGGCAAGACCCTGGGGACAGACCTTATGGGCTATGGCTTTTACCCTAAAACACATATGGGAGTTATCAATCAGTAGATTTCCCTGTGCATGTTGTGCTGTCTCTCTAGTTTTACACTGCTTTATTGGAGATTTCTGTCGCCATTTTTCAGTTGGGAGGATACTGTCAGTCCCCACCTTCTTTTATTCCAAGGGTTGCCAGCATCCCTTCTGAGGAACCCATATCACCTTCTTTTAAGGTGTTTGGTGATGCATTGGGAATACATGACTCTCCTCTTTCTATATAAACTAATAGGTCTTCTGTCACTTCCAATTTAAACTCCTGGGGCATCAGAAACTGTTACTTTACATTTTCTTCCCTGGAAAACAAAACAAAAATGAATGAGACTCTTTCAAGCCGCAGTGGAATGAATTTTGAAGTTTAGAACACATACTTTTTGCTGAATAGAAAGGTTGTAATAAAATACTTTGACCAATCAATCTGCTGTACTTGAGGAGCAGGGGTTAAAAACTTGAAAAGCTTACTGTAGAGCCTGCATCATTACAATACTTCATCTTAGATTTTTTTTTTTTTTTGAGGGGACAGAAGGAATCAATCCATAAGCCAGGGAACAGCATATTTATCTGTCTTAGTAGATGTGCAGATGTGGATAGCTTGTTCAGCACACCTGTAGGAACATAAAATGTCTCCAGACTGGCCCTGCTTTGGCCTTGGAAAGCCCTCCCTGTAAGGCTGGCTGAAGCAAGGACAAGATTTTTTTTGGATATTCAAGCTGAGGCCAAATGAACAAAATGCTGTAAATCCTTGGTGTCCATAAGACTGATGTATATGGTTTTTCAATTCAGTCATTTCTGTAAGAAAATGTATTTGGTTTTGAAAAGTGGATCAGCCTTCTTGGAGTGGAAAAATGCTTTGAATAATGTAATGATTCTTGAAAACTGCATCTATTTGTATCGAATTGCTGCCTCAAAGAGGAGGTTTTGTGCTCCAGATTCCCAAACTGGAACTGTGTGACAGGGACAAAGAGGACAAATGGACTTCAAAACTTCAAAAATGAGAACCTTCTGTAGGGTGATTGAAAGGATTTGTTACTGTTTTCCTCTTGCAGTGGGAATTCAAAATTTAGAAGAAAGGTGTGTCCTCAAATGTGTATATTAGGAAGGAAAAAAAAATGTTGGAGTACTAGTTTCAGCTTACTGCATTTCCTCCTTGATCAAAATGCAGAAAAAGCTGGTAAATACTTGAAATATGGTTGTTAGAGGCTCATCTGAATGTTTACTAGGCATTATGAAATATTTGTTTTAACTTTGAAGAGTGCATCAATTAAAAAGAGATGGTTCATCAGAGAAATGTTTACAATAAATGCCAGATGACTGGTCTGGCCTCTTCTTATTTGAAGTGCTAGTTCTGAGGCCAGGTTATAAAGTATTTTGATGAGGAAATGGACAAAAAAATTGTTTAATTCTTGCTGTCTTTACAGGTAAAGGACTTATTTGCAGATAGTTGTTGCAGATCAAATCAAGCTCAAAATACAGTTTTAGGCAGCACTGTATATACTAACAATGTACCTTTCTGAAAGTGATGCATAGTGGAAATGACAAGTAAAATCCAGGGAAGGTATCACCATTTTATGTACATGGAGAAAGTTAGTAATAAAGTTAGCATTTTGATAAAATGCTGGGCTTTCCCAGCATTATTAAATGCTGCCTGGACCCTGGCTTGTGCTCCCAAACTGCCTCTCAGTAGTGAAGGAATAATGCATTTTTCTTAAGAAATCAGTTTTTCTCTTTGTTTCTATTAATTCAACACAGATCTGAATTTCACTGAGAGGAAAGGATATTTTTGTACATATATACACACACATGCACGTAAATATATATGTACATAAAATGGCAACGTTCATTTTTGTTTGTCTCTATGGTCTGAAAACTTTTAATGAATCAAACTACTCAATGAAATTGAGAAACTACTTAGAATAGACTTGTTTACCAAAATTTACCTACCTGGCCTCATCCCCAAAACACTTTTCTGTTTTTAAAGCTGTGGTAGCTTAGCAAGTCAAGTTGTTAAAAGATGTCTTTTTATACTGAAATAATGTTTGCTCTGAGACTAAATGCATGTGTTTGTATGGAGTTTTTTTGGTGTTAATAATGAGGTTTTGTTTTGTAACCAGTAACCAATGAGACCTCACTGATGTGCATATGGAGTGATTGCCCTTGATAGTTTTTCTCCAAAGCAGATCTAAAACTCAATTGACATCTTTACACTTCATCATATCTCTGACATGTTTAGTATTTAATTGTATTCTTAAATGTTTTTATGCCTTAGATTTTGTATTAGTTGATTTTGTTTTTCTTTTTTCATACTAGTTAGGCTAGCCACTGCAATTTTATTCTTTATAGTCTCCTAGTGTTAAAAATAATGCATACTTATCTAGCTAAAAACTAGTTCAGCCCTGCCCTACTTCTGGGATCATTCCTGTACACATAATGATACCAATAAATATAAGGAAATCCTCAGACACTTTTGCTCCCGGCTAAAGACGAATCTGCATGAAAGCATTTCTAGAGTCTATATTTTTCTTGTCAAAAGATGTAAAACCCTTCATGTTTGCTGGTTGGTTTGTATTAAGGGAGAGTCCCTTAGCCTGCCATGAATCATGTAACTTCTTTTGTCCTGATAGCTGAGGGTGTTAAGGCAAATCCCAAGCTCACACTCCAGGCACTGGCTCTTGTTTTGGCATGCTGGCAATGGCAAAGCTTTCTCTGCTGTTGGGGATCTGAAGGGAGCTGGGTGAGGTCAGGAGATCAGTGACTGGAACTGCAATTCTTTGACCTGATGATAAGTCTTGTGCAATGTCTACATTAAAAAGAATATTTCTGAAAAAAATTTGCAGAATTAGAAAAAGAGGAGAGAATAAAGGCGTCTTACAGAAAGAGGAGTGTGATGATTTGAGTTGTGATTATTTTTAGCAGAAGTCAAAACAAGGGAAGTTCTTAATAGAATCCTTCCTGTTGTTCTGTTGTTTCTGTTCAATATACTAATGGGAAGAGTCTTGCCCCCTTTCAAAACATGGAATGCTTGTATCTCCTGCTAGTCATGGTCTGAGCTTTTGGTATCATGGTGTGTTCTCCGGAGTGATTGGTAGTAGATCTTAACTGTTGTATGTAGGAGGTCTCTCAGCTACCCTTTTGTTCCTCAATTCTACATCTGCTTCATTTTTCAAGTGAATTCCTTTGATTTTACACTCGGAGATATCTGCAAACTCTTTGTGTAAAGTTTGATGCCTCAATTTAACCAGGTTAAATTTAAATTAATTTCATAATAGTTGTAGGTGTTGCTGCACTTTTTGTAGTGTGACATAACTTTACCCCTTCCCCCTCAAATATAAAACTGGAGCTGAAAATCTCCAAGCCCGACTTTGCAGTGCAGGAATGTTTCTGTGCAACAACCAGTATGACATAGTAGCTTACTGTCAAATTAGGCACAACAATTTTGAACATCTCACGGTTTTCTATAGAACAACAGCTTTTCCCATCTTTGTATGCTTCTCTGGATACCCTGACTCAGGTCCTTCTGTTCTTGCATTGTCTCCAAAATTCATGTCAATTAGCTGTTTGCTATTTTGTTGGTATTTTATTCTCGACAGCCTGCCATTAAACCATCCTTATGGAGTCAAACAGGGTCTAAGTCTGAAGGGTCTAGTATTGTGAAATTATTATGGTGTGCTTCTGCAATGGAGAAGGCAAATCAGAGCAAGAGAATTAAATGCAGAGTTCCTGCTTCCAGAGTCCTGGATATGTGCTGTGAGACACCAGGTCAGAGATGGATTCTGGATGACCATTTACACTCTGGTGCACAGGGGAAAGACAGGGGTGAAAACCAATAGAATGAAAAAATTGTAATGCCATATATTAATATTCACACTGTCAATAATAGTGATCAGTACTTGCAAAATAGTTGCAAAAACAAATTTTCAGATATTGGCAAGTGAATGCATGTGCAGCTTTGTGTACCTCCAACTTCCACAGTGCATATTTGCAGGCAAAACCTGTGCTATTCTAAAGAAATCATTTTATCCCTTTGGACCATCTACTGCTTTCTCCTTCACCTGTTTTAGCACATAAAGTCTTCTGGACAGAAACGGCCATGTCTGTAATCTGTTTCTTTCTTAATTTTTTGTTGACTTGTATGATGCCCTTCTAACTTTCCAGATAGACCTGTGGACAAAGGATTTTCTATGTTTAGGGAATATCTGGTCCTAAAGACTTGTTCTTGCTGTAAAATCTAAATACACAATAAGTAAGTTTTGAGAACCAGATTGGGGTATGTGAAAGCAATTGCTGTGTGGGGCTGTTTTAGACTTGTAGAAAAAAAATATTGGAAAGCAATTTAATGACCAAAGATATCGGGCAACTTAAACTTACTGTGCCATTTTACTCATGAACACTTGTTGCCTCAGATTGAGAGCCATTTGTCTAAAGATAAGGGTGTATTTTGTGGTTTCTTTGCATGCACAGTAGGCTCTGCTAGTTTTCCTAGTTCAAAATAATTTATCTGGAAATATTTGGTAGGTTAATCTCCCAGTACATTTTGTTTTAGCTGACTACAGATTAATTTTGTCTGGGCTTCTTGTTTGGTCAGTGGTCAGAAGAATGAGAATATCTCATTTGTGGAGCACAGAGTGCATAGCTGATAACTTGGCGCGTTGGAAGTGTGTCATAAAAACAAATTGTCACAGGAATGCATTTCATTTTTGACTGAGGAATGGGATGAAGTAGTTGATTGCTTGAGTTCCTTTCCAGCTGTTTGGTTCTATATTTTCTATACTATGATTTTTCTTCTATAAATTCAACATAACACTTTTTTGGCATTGTCATGATCTTGCATATTGTTTGTAATTTTAGTTTTGTAGTTATTTTTTTAGGAATATGTTACTGATGCAAACAAATAAAATGTTAGGTGTAGATGGAATTCGTCAATTGAAATCAAGGACTAAAGAAATAAAGAGACCAGTACTACCTGTTGCTTTAGCCAAAGCTTTCTGCTTTGAGGTGAAATTTTCCCACAACTTAATGTATGGCATTAAGGCCATTAGTGTTTTTAAAAAAATAGTCATAGTCATGTACATCAGTGCTTCCAGAAGACTAAAAAGAACACAGACTTATTGTTCAGTACCTTTAATTATGTTCAAAATCATATTGGGCAAAATATCTCAACTCAGAGAATGGCACCTTCTTCTTAATAGTTATGTGGAAAAATAGGACATTACAAAAATAAACCTGGAAGTAAAATCTGTTTGGATAACTGTATTACATTGCTGTATTGTGTATTATATGCAAGGAGGACGCATGTCTTTTTGTACCAAAGACTTTTGAAATATTCTATTTAATGTGAAATATAAATAAGCAACACAATTGCCACTGGTGACAGTGGGGTAGAACAATTTTTTCATAAATTTTCAATGTTAAAAATGATTGCATAAATTATCTGGTAATTATAGTAATTTGGAAGAAGTGTGTGAGTTGTTTTGTGGGCATTTTGTTTTCCAAGTGGCTTTATTCTCCCTTCAGAGAAGAGTAAAGAGCATGAAATTTGCTGTGAACTTTGGAAATCCATTTCCATTGTTGCTTTGTGTTGGTTGATTTGCTGGCTCTGCATGAGAAACCTTCTTTCTCCTCCTGTGTTTTTTGTTTGTTTGGGGTTTTTTTTTTTTTTACTTCTATGTGCTGATGCTGTGACACCTTACTGCTTTGAGGAGCTATAATTCTTCCTCTTTCTGAAGTCAGGAGGGCATTTCTTTCTTTCTAGGCAAAAATAACTACATGTTAAATAGTACTACACATGAAATTAGTAAAATTTGGAATTTTTTTAGCAAGTGTACCAGAATGGAAGCAAATTAGATTTCCCAAACAGTTTTAAAGCAAAGTGCTGCTGTGCATCTGCAGGTGTCTTTTGTCTTAAAATGAATTTTTAATAATGACAGAGAATTGTCTAGGTATTTGTAAAGAAAATGTAACATGCAGAATTCTGACTTCAGGCTTTTGGGTTTTTTTGTGGGTGCTTTTGTAAAAAAAAATTGTAGGTTATTTTCCCCCTTCCTGTTATTTTTGTACTGTTCTTGTTTTGGTTTACCATTTATGTAATTTTGTTGAGCCCATGAATATATGGGCACCATAGGCAGTGAACTTAGCATAAAAAAAAGTCAAGGTAAATCAGGCTGAATTAAGTACTCATTTTAGACTGTGCATTTGGATTTCAGCTGCCAATTATTTAGAAAGCTTACTGTTGTTGCATCCAACTTGCATTTCTTATGCTTGACTCTTCTAATGATAATAGTACCCTCAATCTTAAATTCCAATGTGTCAAAAGGATTATCTCTGTTGTGTCTTCATATTAATAATGACTGTAGTTTTGTACTTTATATAGGCATACACAGCTGTATGTTGCTTCAGTGCAAATTTGTCATCTACAAAAATAATTTTTCAGTACTGTTATAAGAGTTGCTCCTAAAATATCTCTTGGGCTTGGATATAAATTTATCTGAACTAATTAGGAAAAAGTGATTTTAATTTTTATATAAGGGCTTTTTTTATCACAATAACATATCATTGCAAAGGTGCTTGTATTAGTAATTTTCTCCCATAAGTTACAGTTAGAGACCTCCTGCAATTGCTCTTCCTATATAGATCTGAATTATCTGCCATTCTGTTAGTCCAGCTATTTCCATATGAATATCTCAGCTCATTAGAATAATATCCAAAGCATGGTACGCTGCATTATTGTGCTGTTTAATAAGTGTCTCGGCTGCTTCTCACAGCACTGCCATGGGCTGGTTTTCTCTTTTTTGCAGATCACTGCCATTGTTTGCTGAGTGCCCATGAGGGAGCACTTTTTGTGATCTAGTGCTTTTGCTTGTATAATACTGATTCAGAAAAAACAGCCTGCTTAGAGAGAAACATTAATTAGGTGCAAAGGTGGCATTATTCCATGGTTTGGGGGTGGGGGGAAGTACAGCAAATAAATTATCTCCTATTTGTACAATGTTTTATGGTTGTCAGCTGTCTGTTGCCAAAGAACCCTGGTGGAGTTAAATGCTTGTGACATCTTGCCCAGTAAAGGTAGAGTAAAAGCCTGTTATGGAACCTGCTTTGTGACAACCTGTGCTAGTTTATATTAGCTTAACCAATCACTTTTTTCTGTGCTTGGCAAAATTTGTTAAATTAATTCAGTTGCAATTAGCAGATTTATGGGAAAGTACCCTGTTATCCTTTAATTGGAGAGCATAAAACTACAAACTGAATCTGCTGGTTCTATTTGTGTAATAGGCAATCTATCTACGACAAGGTTTGATCGATGGAGTCGTATGATGCCCTTGCCTTGTTTTATATTGGCTGTCAGCTCTTAACTGGGACTGAAGTATCTGGGTAACAAAAATTGATATAATGACTTAATGCGCCTTATTCTCTTTGAGCTACATCAGTTTAGAGCACTTCTGAGAGAAAAATGTCTGGAAAATATCAGGGAGTCATTTATCAACCTGTTTTCATTAGCATACTGCCTAGCACTGGCAAGGATTTGAATAAAAAAAAAAGCAGGATGGTACAATTTATTTCAGGTCTCATATTTCTTGGATGAAAGGAGACTTCTAATAAATGGAAAATATAGAAAGATGCATTTCTTGCTGATTTTTCCTAAATAAAAGCTGTGCAAAAACATACCTTCAATTTGATTGATAATAGCACAGGAAGCATACATGTATGAAGATAATCCAAAAATTAGCAAAACTATCCTCCCTTACTGCATCTGTCTCATTTATTTGAGGTACAGCACAGAATAAACCCCATGTTTTATATGTGTACATAGGAAAATTTGTGTGGGTGTGTGGTAGGGGTTGTCACCATAGAGGACTTCACAGAAAATGTGAGATCTGATCACTTTAAAGATAGAGCTGTTAAGCTATTCAAGAGCTGCTGAAAGTGAAGTGAAATAGGTACCAATCAAAATGTTTGTATAGTGGGCAAAATGTGTGCACTGCATCAAGTCATTTGTCCTACCTGCTCTGTGATGGTAACCAGAAGAGGTAATAATAACTGAAAAGTAGTTGTGTGCAAGTATTTTTTTTTACATGAAATTTTTATGCATCAGTCAGACTGCATACAGTGTGCCTAATGTATAAAATAAATTGGTGTATAAATCAGATTATGAGCAGGATGTAGGCAAGTCTCCATTTGCACACAGGAATCAAATCCAGACATGGGAAATTCCCTTTTTAACTTCTGGCATTTATCAGGGCTTTATCAGATGGCAGTTCATGCTTAATTTTCTAATAATAAAAAATTAAAAAAAAAAGAGAAAAAATTAGAAGGGTTTCTCCATTCCTAGCAAAACTGAGTGCAGTGGATTACAGAAAAGCCTGAAAATAAAGGGCCTGTGGACATACACAGTATTATCTTGTGACCCATTCTATAGCTTCTAATTACGTCAAGGATTTGGAATGTCAATCAATAGAGTGATTTATGATTGGTATAAGCAATTGCACATAGCTTCACATTGATCAGTATGTAGATTCCTTGACATAAGAAGTTATTATCTATGACAGATACTTGTCTAACTGCTAATTGAATTGCACATTTTTCCCTCAGTGTTATCAAACTACCACCAAATATAGACCATAACTTTTTTGTTCTTTGTATGTCAAATAAAAGTACTCCGAACAGCAAGTGTCAGTGTATAGGTTGTCGGACAGGAACCACTATTTATTGATACAACTTGTGCTGGCTATGAGACAACAATACCACCCAGTGTTGCCATGACAATCACAATGAGTGTTGGGTCCACGATATTTTCCACAACTTGGTAGAAAATCTGTTAAATATAAGTTATCTGTTGCTTGTAACCTGGTAAGCACCTACAAAATGCAGTACTAGTATTATAGTGAGGAAGAGTTTGTACCACACAGATTTTTCTCTTCTTGCTTCTGTTATTTTTATTTAAATCATTCTGATTAGATGATCTAACAGCAGCAGTAGCTTCATGCAATGTCATTTTATCTTTCAAGGAGGTTTTTCCCTAAATTAAAATAGTTTGATGTCCACGTGGTCAAATGCTCGGTGGAGTTGTGACTCGTTTCAGTGTTCAGAAACGCTAACTAAATAGCTAAACCTATTTTACTGCATACTGCCTACTTTAGTCACAGGATCAGCCTAATTTACGCTGATCCTGTGGCTTACCTACATGTTGATGCATTCCCCTAATGAACCATGAGATCATTGAATAGGAGATATTCAATACTGAGTTTAACAAAGCCTTTTACTTGATTGGTACTCATAGGAGAATGTACTTCAGTCTTGATTTCTATGCTTTCTTGTCACCTTTTTTTCTGATCTAATATCCTAAATAAAGGACTATTTTGGGGTTATCTGCATCAAGCCATTGTGCTTGAGAATAGCAGGCTCTGTTCTGCAGTTTTTCTGAACATATTCAGTAATTCAATTTTCTTGTAAAACTATGTAATGTCCTTATAACAGAAAAGTGTAGAACTCTGCAAGCGTCAGGATAATTCTATATGACACCCAAACTCATTGTGAACAAACAGTGCAGACCCTGCCACAGCTGCAGGAAGAAAATTTGCAATATCCTGCAGAAGACAACTCCCAAGAAACAGCAGGTCTGCTCTGGAGTGTCATCTGTGGGGTCACGGTCTCTCTACTGCCCCACTCCCATCCTCTTTGGCCTTGGAGTAACAGGGAGAAAACCCTGAAAACTAAAAATGTGGGAAAATCTAATGTTTTGTAGATGGTCCTTTCAAAAATGCTCAGCCTAAACTTTCAGGATTCTTTTAATATAATTTGGTACAGGCTTTAGTTGAGTCAGTGTTGAATGTCTTATATTTGGCAGTTATTTTCTTTTTAAAAATTGTTACAGCCTTAAAGAAATTTTACTCAGTTCTGAAACTCACATATCCATCATGTTTTAATGAAGTTTTAGTCACTTGCAGTATAAAATAGCAAATGAAATGTACCATTGAGTGTAAAATTTCAATAATTTTCTATCCAATTGCACTACTGTATAAACAATCATTTCATAAATATATAATTTCTATAATTTGAGCAGATGCTCTGTCTATTGTATCACATTCAATTTTTTTGTTTTTAATTAAAAAACTTATTACAATTTTCTGGATAATGTGACAAGAAATTCAAGAGGAAGAAGACTTTTAGATGTCTCAAAATAACAGCAATTAGAATCAGAGTTTCTGTGTACTTGGTCTTTTCACACATGAGCAGCTAATTAAACAAGGGAGACTGGCCTTTGATATATAGCAAAAAAAACATCCTTGTGTGCTCTGAGAGGAAGTCAGCACGATGTACTTTGCATGTCATCTGGTGCATAGGTGTTTAGCTACGTAATGTGCAGAACATAATGCTTTTCATTAAAATAATTTCCTGTTGAAAAATTCTTTAAGAAACCCTCAAAAATCCAACCCAAACAATACAAGCCTGCCCTAAAACTACAAACTAACCAAACAAATAAAAAAAAATTACACCAAAAGCTCTTTTGAAATTATTTTTACTTGTCACTTTCTCTTCTTATGCCAGCCTTTTTTTCTTTTTTTTTAATCAGCTACTGTTGTCTAAAGCTTCTCACAAATCACAAGCCATGTTTTTTTTTTTGTTGTTTTTTTTTTGGTTTTTTTAAAAATTTTTTTTCATTTTTATTCTGACTGACAATATCTCACTGGTAGGCTCAGCACAAAGGATTGTATACCTAAAACTAATGTAATTTTGTATGAAGGTTATGGGGTGTATAAAGATGGGACAAAATGCAAGAAACATGCGGAGAGGAATTGCTCTTCAGATTTAATGAAGCACTTCTTATCTGAAATTTTTCAAGTGAATGATGGATTAAGCTTTCAGACAACCTACCAGTTAGTGGAAATTATTATTGCACTTTTTTTTCCGCTCCCTCTATATACTGAACAAACTGAGGAATTGGAATAAAAGACAGAGTAGGGGTATAGTTCAGATGTGCTGACTTTGGGTTAGGTATCAGTCACTGGAGTATCACTTATTGTCATGGTGTCTGGTTTTATATCTGAACTTGTGTGCACAGTTCCAAAGCATAGAGACCTAAGTCTAATTTATAAATATGTTTAGCTCACATATGTCTCTGCTTGTTTGTTAAGCACACATATTGTGTGAAGAGAAAACCTTGTTTTTTAAAACGGAAATTTAAGTGGTAGAAGGGATTTTTTGTTCTAACCACTACTTGTATGCTCTGTATTGAGCATTGCAGAGAGAGTATTTTGAGAACTCAGTCTGTGTTAAGGCTTTTTTTTCCTCTAGAGCATCTTTTGTCTTTTTACCAGATTAAATGTTCTCCTTTGCTAAAGGATGTTTGTCGCAGACATAGGAATATGTGAGGCTCTGCATGGCATGATCAAGGACTCGGCATTGTTGAGTATAAAATTTCCAAAAGTAAAGACAATTGTGATTCCTACCATCTGAAACAACGTAGAAAAGCTTTTTTTTTTTTAATTATTTTTTCAGAATGCTTGCAGCTAAATTTTTAAATGGACCCTCCTAACATAGGCATCCATAATCTAAGAATTAATGTTACTTCCCAAAATACAGTTTCTATTGGCACATGTTAAAACATTTTACTGCATTTTTGATCGAAGATATTGGGTCTCTTTCCAATGTTATGGTGTGATTTCCTTTTTTTCTTTGCACATGTCAACAACTGAAGACAGCAGGAAAGCTGAGAATACTCAATCTGTGAATATGGAATTACTAAATAAGATTAAAAAATTCTACTCTGCAAGGTTGTTTTTTTGGAGGGGTTGATGAAGCAAAATGCTCAGGTGTTTTAAAGGTGGGTGGCTCTTGTGAAATGCATGTGACTTTGCTGCAGTGTTTTCTTGACAACTAAATCCATGAGGAACATGAAGCCTATCAACACCAGCTGGTGTAGATGAGCAGAGGGATTCAAAAGCCATAACCACTGTTCTTTGTACTTATTCTTTTTTTTAAGAAGAGGGAAGAGGTGTAATTAGTTAGTTTGCAGGTCCTTCAAATAAATCTGAAAAGGGATCATGTGAGCACAGTGAGGATATAATGGAAAAGTCTGTTAGGCCTCTTGCAGAGTGGAGAGCAGTGGCAAGAGGGCTGAGGTAGCAGATAATGGATATCCTAGGGCAGGGCTGATGTGGAGAACGTGTTAACGCATCTGGGGTGTGAGAAAACATTGATTGCATTTACTCTTGGAATTGAAAATGGAACATAAGAAAGTAGCATGACATTAGGAGCAGATAGCAGTTGCACAGAATTTATCTTTGCGATGGAGTAATTTTGAATGATTTTCATTAATAAACATACTTCTAGCTGAGCAGTATGCCAGGACATATGGTGTTTCACTGTGAAACAAAATTTCAAACCAGTTTGCATTGAAACACAGGATGTTCAAACTGAAACATGTTTTATATCTATTAAGACACTTGTTAGTGTCTAGATGCATAAGCTGTGCAGTAAACTTTGCAAATCTTCAAAGAGTTCTGGTAAAACATCTGATGAATGGCATAAAAGAATTACCACTGCTATGGTGCTCAATAGTTTGTGAAAACACATGGAGGGGGGAACCTATTGAAAGGATTATTGAAATGAAGTCTGGTTTAGCAACTACACAAATGTCTCAAATTTTTTCCCTTTTCTTTTTCGTCAGACTTCTCCTGCACAAAATCTCTTCTCTTTCTGAAAAATATATACACAGTAGTGAGAGTATAAACACATCATTACACTTTCATGGCAGATAAGCTTGCTCTGTTGGAGTGTAAACTCATTTTTCTTTAGGTGACCTTTAAATAGTATTGTCCTATTGGATGGGATTTAAATCAATAATTTTGTCAAAACAAAATACAGTGTTGGGTTTTTTCTTTGTCATTTAACCAGTTCCTTAAGCTATCAAGGAATAATGGATTTCCGTGTGTTATAATCTATGAAAAAACCTGTAGAATTAATTTAACTAGTTTAAAAATATGCCATCTTTCTCTGTTGCTGATAGTACTTTGTTTTATTTTGAAAAATGTTCATGCAGCAGGGCAACATACAGTGTTACTATAATTAGTGACTTAATGCCTTTTCTGCATTCACATTGTAAAACAACAGTGTCCCAGGTGTGAGAAGGTTAAAATGAGAAGTACCCAGTAGTTATGAAGCAGCAATAATGAGTTTCCTTCTACTTACCATGGATTTGTGTGATATACAACTTGCAATTAAGCATGGCTTGGTGATTCAGTGATTAATGTATATACGACTCCTAAAGGAGCAGCACAGGCCTCCCGTCACATCCTTCATGATGTTTACAGCTGGGTACCTATTAACAGGAAGATGGAAAGGGCCATTTACAATTCAGTAACCTTTATGACAGTGAACTCTTTAATCAGCATTTTATTTCCTTTGTAACACTTTAGTCATCTACAAATGTCAGAATAAAATAGGGCTATGAAATATTTAGGATCGGCATGTGGAAATTGACTTCCTTGATTTAAGCTGCTGTGTCTTTTCATTTTGTTGTTTTGGGAGCTTTTACTTTTATTGAAAGACAATTTATAACTAAATGCTCCCAATAGTGACTGGCATTAGGGCCAGAAAAATTACAGAAATCTGTGTTCTTGTTCTGTAAAATGTTGATGGTTGCTGTGTTGGGTAATAATTTATTCAAATAAAAACATTAGCAGTGGGGTTCACTTTTCAGAATACTGCTTCTTCACAAATACGAACTCAGTGAGTTTATGACAAAATATCCCAGTGTACTCATATAAGTAATTAAGTATAAAGTATATCCTAAAATAAGTTGTCACTTATATGCACCTGTGTCTGTGAAATATGCAAAGTGTTTTATTATTTTTGTCTAATGGTTCTGAGGTTCTCCAACTTCCATAGCAATTGTCTTATGCTTTGTCTGATGGCATTGATCACTTTCTATCACCAGGAAGAAGTACTGTCCCTGCCTCAGTGCACTGCAGAGGAAACACAAATCCTTCCAAGCATTTTTCTTCATACATATGTTTGCAGTTTGTGTATAGATTATAAATTAGTATTTATCAAAACAGTGACATAATATTTAATTTTTGATGTCTACAGTATTTAAAGTAGGAATTTTCCAAAGTAGACATTTTTTAATTGGTAACACAACAATTCTAGGATCATCAAGCAGGAGGGGGCTTCTTCTGTCACAAGGGCAGTGCTTTGTCCTCCTGGGGATATTGGGAACTTTTGACCTAGTCCTGAACTGTATTTAAACCGTAATTAAACCATTGCAATAATGCTGCTTGGGTTTGTGGTGTTAAGCCCAGCAGAGTTTTACTTCGGCTGCCTGCTGCTATGTTGTAAAACACTGACCCAGGTGACTGGAGCTGTGCTTAAGAGGTTATTTGTAATTTTGCATCACAGCTGCAGGTTGGTAACAAGGAAGGTAACTTCCTGTTTCACAGGTGTTAATAAGGTTTATTGCATTTGGGAGATCAAGATTTCATCTGCTGCTCTGTGTGTAGGGGTTATGTACTGGCCAAAGTAATCTGTTTACCTGCTACCTATTGTAATGGTTGTATTTTTGTATGTTAAGGTTTATTTTTAAAGAAACAGGAAAGGAAAGACCATCTTAAAAATACCAAAGATCTGAAAGACTTATGCAGGCCAATAATGTGCACAATTTTGAAAGCAGACCTTTTCTCACTGAAATACATTGCTTGGAGAAACTGTTTGATCATAGAAGAAGGACTTGGGATCCCCAAAACTCAACTCTCTTCTCCATGGAATCTATTGATCTAGGAACAGACATTATCTCTAATAAGAGGCCTTATCTCTCAAGTGGACATTCAAACTCTAGAATCAAGTTATTCAAGCTATGAATGTTTGGGATTTCAGGTGCTTTGCAGTTAGAAGCTGTGCAGCTGTTTCTTAGTTAACCTCTTGTTTGGTCCCTTTACTCTTGAACCTATTGAAGTTCTATAAACTTATAGATGTCATTATGAAATATGCTGATATTCAGGCCTGGTTTATCCATCTTGATAATGAGAATTCTTTCCTTAACCTCGGTATATTTAGGGAACATGAACAGTAAGCCAAACAGATATTTTGTATGAATGTTATGTTTTTTACTAATACATAGGTACAACAAGGGTTGTCTTGGCATAGCTTTTTAAAAAATGTATTTTAAAGGTGTAAGACTTAATATTGTATATGCAGTGTTTATGAAGAGCTAATAAAGAGCTAGTAAACAAATACAATTGGTAAAGTTAGAAAAAAAGGAATGAAAAAAAAGCCTAGAATTGGTGTTCCAAGCAAGACATTAACCATTGGATGGGCAGTGCACAAATACGATATGGACAGATTATTTATTGTTCAGTATCTGTGGCTACCCTATTAAGTTGGAATGTATCTGAAAAAAGTACAAAAAGGTTGACAGTGATCAGAGAAAAGGTACAAAGTAGCTCCTGGTCATCGTCATCAAGCAGGGTGGTGCCTCTTTCACTGATATTCAATGTAAGTTCCTATTTTTTGGATGCATTTTTGATGATGTTGTACTGGTGTAATATATTTTGTAGAGTACTGCTTGCTGTATTGACCAGATTTTGTTGAGGGATGTTACTTAAAAAAATGTACTAAGGAGTGAGCAAGGGATTTACTTGGAGACAAAAGCATTTACAGGTGGCAACAGTGAGCCTGAGAACTGGCATTGGGTTAATTCGGTGCTGTCTGTATTGCTTGAAAACACATCTGCAAGTTTAAATGAGAAAGAGGCATGAGGTGGACAAAATACACTCTGTTGTTATGAGTATTTAAAAAATAAATATGCTTATCTTAACTTCAACATTCTACTAGACTCTACAGAAACTCCATGTTTAATTTGAAGAAGAAAACCTGTGTCCCATTTGATGATGGACTCCAGACACCTTGTAATCATTTGTGTTTATAACTGGTGGGCCAGTGAGGTAAATGAGATCTCTCTTCAGTATTAGTTGATAATGACTTTTTTTGGTTTTTTTGGTACTGTCTTTTGAATGGAGGATTCAAAGATATCCTAAATGTTAAAAACATTCTATGAATTAAAGAACTTTGGACAAAAAAATTAAAAAGGAGAGCTAGGGATTAGTTTTTCAAGATTGGGTGTTTTCCTTTAGGGGATGGTGTGGAGAGGATGGGGCAGTGGTTTTGCTGCCTGATATCTACCTTGGTTGTACAGCTACTCTACTTGAGACAATGGAGGGAGCCAACAAATACATGGGGATGTGCCCCAGTGTATAACTGGAAAACAGAAACTCTGGAACATAATGCTACTGGTCTCAAATGTTTGGGGCCTTGACTTGAGAGGCTTGGGGTTTTTACAAATCTCTTGCAGTTTCACAGCTGTGAAATGTTGCCATCCTTTTGCTGGGATTATTTAAATATTTATCCTTTCTTGCTACTTGACCTTTCCTGCTTGGTTTTAGTTCCTGTGGCCAGCTTGCTTTGTGTTTCATGAGCTCAGTAAACCGTGGCCTTCAATTCCCTTGTTCTAGTATTTTCACTTAAGACCAGGAGTGATGAGCAAAAGGTTTCAGGCTCAATCCTTGAGCAAAGGGCCGCTGTGACAGGGATTATTATTTATTTGTCATCTTGGATGTAATAAGCTGTAGGTACAGCATCGAGAGCCCTTGATTTATTGCGCTGTCGACTGCCACTAGCAGGACGTCTGCTGTACCATGCAGGATGAATACCACACTGTCAGCTCTGTCGATCTGTCTCTGCCACTGCGCTCTCTCTCATAACACATTCCCATTTCATGCCAGAATACATAAACAATCTTTCATTATTTTGATGCCTTTTTCATATTTGTTCTTTACAGAACATAAAGTTTGAATTTATGGGTTTCCTTTACATTATTTCAACACACTCCACCATTTTCCGGGTTTGTGGTTTAACTCTCAGAAATTGGCTGCCAGGTGATTTAGTTATTTTGGCTTTCTAGTTTTATAGTTATTTAATATCACAGTGCCAGATACTGAGAAAACGTAGTGTATAGCAGGTATGGGATTTGCAGTCAGACTCTGTCATCAGCAAAACATGGCCATGGGGACACAATGTGGAAATTAAAAACTAGGCATGCAGAGCAGGAAATACTCCCTCCAACCTTCATTTTTAATTTATTTAAATCCTTTTCCAAAATATTTTTCCTTAGATGCTGTTACAAATGTAATGGAAAGCTGTTTAATTGGAAAAGAACATGTGAATAGTGAGCAAGCCATTTCCCTTAAATAATTGCGATTAAGGGAATTTCTAACTTGTTGGCAGAAACATTGCTCTGATTTTTCTCCTTTACTTTATTGTAGGAGGGGAAAGGGGAGGAAATAATGTCCAGAAATTTGTGTGATTCATACAATGCAGTGGTCTTCGTCTGTTTATATCCTCTAATTTTGTTTACCTAAGGGCTTTTTTTTCTTTAATACTCTGAAGCATATTATTCATCGAACTCTAAGGAACTGAAAGTCATTGCTCGAATGAGTGAACTTAAATGTCACTATAAATACGGCAAGTCAAATACGAATATATGTCAAAATAGTTAAAAATGTGTTATAAAAAAGGCTTATGAGTAGTATTAAAAAAATTATTGCAAACTGTGCAGAGCATGAACCAGAAAATGTAGTGTTCCTGCCAATGTAGCACGCGTATATAACTTTGGTTGTGTGAGCAGCCTCTCACTCCATGGGTGCAGCAGTGGACAGGAAAGCCTTCAGGAAGGGTGTGAGGGGGAGGAAGGGGCCATGTCACCTGTTCTGTGCACAGTGTGCAGCAGAGGAGGGGTCTGCTGCCAAATGGGGCTTCAGATGCTGCAAATGACTTCCCGTGATCAGTAACGTTCCTCCAAGTTACTCCTGTATGCAAACATTTTCAAGGTAGTGAGGCATAATTATTTTGTGATATTGCCCTGTGTTTTCTTATCAAGACGTATTAAGGTCTGATAAAGACTTGTTCATTGCTGTGTTTGTGTGCAAAGGTTGCTAAGTTTTTGTGCTGAAGAGGCAGGTGAATAATCACTCTTAATTTTTCTTCTATTGAATAAAGTAGGGCTGCTTTTCCATCTTCAGTGAAAACATGTGAATGTTTTTCATAGTCAGTTTTTTCCCCTAAAAGGAGAGAGAAAGCATAGCTTTGCCACTGAAACTATATCTGGTAAAAAGAAGCTTGTTTTAATTGGCTGTGAAAATAGGCATATTTCTCTAGGATGTTAACAAATGTGGATTTCACTCTATAAAAGCAAGATAATAATTGTCAGTTCTTCCTCCTTGGTGCAGCCTACATTAGGACAGCTGGGAATACTCATATTTCATGTTACATAGCAAAGATTTGTTCTAGCTACAAAGAAACTGGAGTTAATTAATATGAGAAATTTGTTTTGTGTCCGGGGTAAAAAAGGCTGTGCAGGTTGGTGTTGTCAGCAAAAGCTGCTTGTCACTTTGACCTGCTCTGTTAAGTGTTTGATGTGTTTTCTCAGAGTAATCTGTGAATAACATTACACCCAACCAGCAGAGAAGCAGAGGGAGCGATAGCAGAATTAATATCTGGAAGCGTTGATAATTATATATCAGAATCTAATTTTTAGCACAGAAAATGTGTTAATGACAGAGAAGAAAACAAAAACCACTAGCTTCTCCCAGCAGGATCCAAAGTGTCATTTATTATTTCTCAGCTGGATATCTATCAAGTTTATGGGTTAATTTTTCTGTAGACTGTTATTTATGGGTTTTTGTTTGTTTTCAGCCATCATTACTAACAATACGGTTAATAGCAATCATTTGTTATCCGGCACCAGCGGTGATGCTTCAGATGCGAGCAGTGAACTGAGAATACTCATTTGGTAGCTGAATAAGGCTTTGACAGGGCCCATTTATAACAAGCTCATTCCATAATGTCCAGCCTATTAATAAAATTTTGTTGCTGTCTAATTAGAGATGTCTGATGTGTATAGTAGCACAGCAAACAAGACTTTCTTCTGCTGCTTTTCAGTTCTACTGTATCATACATATGTGAGACCAGTGGTTTAGGGAATGAAACTGGGGTGTTCTGGGGTTCTGTCTCCCCTCGTAAGTGCAATGAAATACAGGCTGTACGTCAGGAAGGCCCAGGTTACATGTACATGCATGTTGAGGGAAGGTCTTTATTTTCATTAGCTCAGCTCACCCTCAAGTCTCTCTTTTTTCTTCTTGTGTGTGTTCTCTTTTATTGGCTTAATGTTCAAGTTTTAGCTAAAAAAAACCTAATAAGCTTAAAGTAAAATGTATCTGTGATATTGTAATTGAACGTATACGTGTAGACAGAATGTGGTTCCTGGGTGTGTCAGTATATCTTTGAGAAAAGAACAGTTGGATCCCTGAGGGAAGGGGTGTGATGAGAGGAAAAAAAGCCTGGACCTGATCATTAGGTTTATTTTTTTTCTTCCTTCTATGTCTTTGAGGAGTGAGGAATCAGCAGGACTTACTGAACTCAGCAGTAAGGGGATAGTTAGTAGCATAACCGGGACTGAGAGCAGAGCCTTTTGTTGCCCAGCAAGTCCCAGAATATTTGAAGTACTTTGTACAGCTCATAGAAGAATCCTGTGTTTTTGCTGATGGAATTTGTCATCCAAACGTATCAAAATTTTTTTTAGTGGTGAACTAAATAGTGTTTTCACAAAGTTGTTGTGAGTGGTTTGTAAATTGAAGCATAATTAGGCAAAAAGATTTATACCAGGACATAAAAGTTGTTTGTTGGAAGGTTTTAGCTCCTTAGTGAGTGATTTCATGCAAGAGATTTTTGTTCCTGAAATGACCTGTCAGAAACATTCTTGTTTCGTTTTGTTTTTACAGGTAGAGTCAAGTATATGATAATGATGAAAGTGAGTTAATTTCCATTTCATAAACTACTTTTGCTTGTATAACTGCTGATTTAGTGATAACGTAGACCCTTCCACCCTGATTCAACTTTGCAGTGCACAAATGGAATGTTTGAAGAACTTTTGTCATTTGTAGCTATTGCTGAGGTGATTATATTACTTTTTTTTTAAGAAGCAGGTCCATGTTTTTGCAAGTACCTAACTTCTAATTAAAAGAAAAGCATTAATAGTAGTTATTTTGTACTTAGAATATTGCACTGCTGAACTGAGGAAAAGGAGCGAGAAAAACACAGTGATTTAATATAATTTCATTGCTAGGTAACAATTTGTTTCTTTAGTCATCTTTTATGTTTTTCCAGTTGAAATTTAAATCTTTGTAAATTACCTTTTGAATGAAGCCACATCTGGTTTTGCTGTGTTATTTTCCCGGAATGTTGCTTCTAAGACAGCATATTTTATGCAAGAAAATTATATGAGATTTTAACTTAAAGTTGCCATGAAGCTGCTGCATAGATTGCAGCTGGTAAAGAATCTCTATATGCTGGTGAGGTGTTTTTTTTTTCTCCTAAACTGCTCTTGACGTAGGGCTTATCAACCCTTAATTAGTGATACATTTTCTCCTTGTGATTTCTATTGATGTTTTGTAGAGCTGGAGATGAATTGAGCCTCAACCTGACTAGCGGACGAATTGTTTTAGAAAATTCAGCAAACATCTCTCTCTCTCCCCTTCTCTGTCTGTCTGTCTCTTTCTCTGTTCCTCCCGATAGGAAAGGTGAAAAGCTGCACGATAGAAATCAGGTTCAGTATTAGTGGTTTTGCTTGCCTGTGCAATAGAAAACGACAAGCGGCAGGGCCTCCGTCAGCAGATCAGGGAGACGCAGATGGGAGGCGAAAAGCTCCCTCGTGGCAGCAGCCTGGCTTGGATGTGATTGTGAGAGCCAGGATGAAGTCAGCACTGACAAAGTGTGTGGATTGATGGATGGACAAAGCTGGGAACTGGATGTGAGAATGGATGAGGGCAGAGGGGGAATTTAACACAGACAAACAGAATGAAAGACAGAGAGGAATTGCCTGCTAAAGTATTCCAGCACTCAGAGCCCACAGCAATTTACTTACTGCTAACCGAACACAGGAGGATTCTTTGCATCTTTGCAGATTTTCTTAAAATATATGAAGAAACCAAGCAGAGAAGGAGCTAACAAATTCCTCTTAGTGCCTTTTATTGCCATCTCTTTCTCCTTTTCTCAAGATTCACTCACACTCAGTTAATTCAAACTGAGTACTTGATTATTTTCAATAAGTTCACACAGTATGCTAGATAAAAATAAATTTTCTTTCCACAGCTGTTATTTTAATGTTTCCACTAAATTTACTTTAATCAGTTATTGTTGCTTTTGCTATTGTGAATAAATTTTATTTTTCTCTTACAAACTGTTAGAGGCAGGCATTTGGATACTGCATTCAGATGCATGGTAATAATAAGCCCATTATGTGCATTTTATTTTACTGAAGAAAAATCAGATGTTTTCCTACTGATATAGCTTCTTGTTATCACAATATTATTTTCTGTTTTTTTAAGGGAAACAGACCTGTAGCTTTTGAGTACTACCATATTTTATTTACATGACAGGATCACAGGATGTTTTTGGTTTTTTTTTTTTGTTATTTGCTTATGTAGTCACAGAAAAATAGGATTTACCCTACTGGAGCAAATTGGTAGGTCTTAATTTTATCCACTGCTTTAGTTTTAGAAATCAAAAATAATTTCAGAATGCAAATAAGAAATGAAGCTTTATATACAGCATACTGGGCAAAATATCTTTTGGCAGCATGGGGTGGTTGTGTTGGCATCCCTTGGATTCACACAGACACTTTGAAGGACATGGGTTGGCCCAAGCTCTTGCTTCTCCTCAGACTCAGCAGATTATGAAAAATCAGAACACACAGTGCTAACAAGACATTTCCATGTAGTGCCCTGATGTGCTTTCAGCTGGAGAAAAATGCAAGTCATCAGAGTAAAGAGAAACTGTTCCTCAGTTGTTGGCTTCAGTAGTATGTGGGAAACAGCTATTTGCATAGTAATATAATGTGTTTAATTGAATTTTAAGAAAGGCAATTTAGTCTTATGCATGTCAATGAATAAATTGCTATGAAGATAATTATAGTGTAGTCTTTTTACTGATGAGCTTTCCAGAGTGTCCATGAAAGACATAGGCTTCTTTAAACTGGAGAACTTGTCTTGATTAATAGAGTCTCTACACATTTCCAGGGAATTATTTTGGGCTTGGAAAGATGCATAGAAATTATGTGGGGAAAACTGTTGTTATTCACACTGCACAATGTATTTGATAATCTGTTTTTGAAGCCTGCTCATGTACATTGGTTTCAGGATGTGGTGAGCGCATTCAGTGTCTTTGGAAGGTATGGGAATTGCTGGTGTGAGCTGTTTCTGTCATCTGCTCCTCTTCTCTGTGGGCTCTCCTTGAGGGTCAGGGACAGTCAGGTAGAATAATTCTGGTCACTCTAATGGAAGATAATGTTATATATCCCTTATGCACTGTATACTTGATATTTGCACAATATTTCCTGTCTTGAAGGAAAGGAATAATTTGTCTTTTAGAGCTTTTTGGTTAGGAGCAATATGATTATGAAATATGACAAATATGGGTGCTGTTTTTAGTGTAAGTAGTACCTGGTTTTTAGGGCATAAGAGATTTTGATTTAGATTACATATTTCACATTTCCTTTGTTTTTAAAATAATTTAGCTAATATGTGATTTGCTGCATCCTCTGTTCTTGCAGAGGCAAGAACTCTCTGCTGCAGAAAGTTGCGCTAGGAAATGGGCTTTAATCTTGAAATGGATCAGCAAAACTGCTGGTCTGTAATTTCTTCACTTGTAATCTTCCATTTTCCTTACTTTTTAAAATTGAGACTAAAAATTAAAATCATGTAGTTCCATGTCACGTGTCCCGTTTAAATATGTGATTTATTTATTTATAGAAATATGTCTAGCTATAAACTAGAACAGTAGAATCTTTGCTACTCTGAGTAAGTTCTTTTGGGAGTGTTGTGTCAAATATTACTGTACATACAGCTATATTCAGCCCTGATATAAACCACTTAGCCTTGTCAGGAGTAGTCCCTGGGGTCTATAGATGAGAACAGTAATTAATTTTCTAGTTTACATTTCTGATAAGTGTGTAAATAAAATGTGCTGTCATTCATTTACATACATAAGTGTGATTAGAGACCTCTCCTCAGTGTAACTGTGTTTTTGAGGGTCTACATGAGTTATTTCATTGAGACGAATTTTTTTATGATGGCTCTTTAATGTACATTGAAGGGTCAGTAATTTCAGTGTTGAATGTGGATGTATATACCACATCTGGTGTTTGCAGCAAATTGTTGTCATTTTGCACGTTTTGCATTATTTTCGTGTACTTTTGCATTTCTGCAAATACAGGGATAATTTTTTTTTTTTGGTCAGACCTACTGGTGAGAAGTACTACATAGAGTTTTGTTGGCCCTGCATTTACTCAAATATTCAGTCACCTTTTTTTGTATTCATTTAGTATTAACTGCTAAAGCTAAACTAATTAACTTAAGAGATACGAAGAAAAATGTCAATTTCTTTTATAAAAATAGATAATTTGACAGCTTGAGAATAAGTACTGAAACGCTTTTTTCATATTATAGGAAGATCTTAAGTACATCTTAAAAAGCTTTTCTTCAGTAAAATCATTATAGTCCTGGAAAATTGGTGTAGTGA
The DNA here is from genome assembly GCF_014805655.1 of Passer montanus. Classification (NCBI taxonomy): domain Eukaryota; kingdom Metazoa; phylum Chordata; class Aves; order Passeriformes; family Passeridae; genus Passer; species Passer montanus. Next base: position 2,408,240 of record NW_024371149.1, on the reverse strand, counting down.
TGTGCTGTGGTCATTCATAGGCAATGTGAAAAGACAGCTTTATTTATTCTTTTCTGTACTGCCTCAGAATTTCCTTGCCTGGCACTAAAGTACGCAGATGATTTGGGCATCTTCAAAATAGTCTTTTGGATGCAAAGTGAAATCTTTGTGTTTGATTGCCTTTTTGACAAATCTGTAGCTATTTTGGTGGTAACTCATTAATTCTTCACCATGTTAGTTCCTGATTTACAATAATGAAATACCACTCTTCTTTCTAAGGAGGAATTTACACATGGCCAAACCACTTGGCTTTGTTAACATGCTGCAAATCATCCCTTGTAGTTAATGGGTTACTTTCAGGCCCGAGTTTCTGGGTGTGCACTCATTCATAATTGTTACATATATGAATTTGCAGAGACTTTGCTTTGTTAGTGTAGCTGAAGTGGCATTTATGCCCCAGGTTTGAAATTTCAATTAAAGTATAAGAAAGGAAGGGGGAAACAAAGAGGCATGCTAGTACTTGACTCGTGTAGCACTGATAATTTTCATGTTATATGTTGGAAATTTTTCTCATGTTGATTTAAAAAAAAAATCTTCAGGCACTGCAAATGAGTAGAGACAAATTACTCCCTTTTTATTGAATTTTTTACTTTTATTATTTATCCAGTCTGATGGCCTCTACTGCTTACTTTAATTTTTATAAACAGTAATGTCAGTAACATATTTCCTCCACATATGAAGAAAGCAGAAGTGTTTATAATAAATCTTAGTGTGGTATGTAGCTATCATTTCCTTCATTTGACCTTGGTGGAGCAGGCTGATGGGGCAGTGAAAAGTATGATATGAAAAATGAGTGAACAGAGCGAGGTGAGCAGTGAATCAGTCTTGTGTGTGATTAGCTGTGAAAATCTCACAAACATGACTCTGAGTCACTTTTCTTCTTTCTTCCTCTCCTGTTTCTCTCTAAGGTGTTTCTTTTCTGTGTGTATTAGTCATTTAGAAGTTAACTAACAGAACAGAGCCTCTGTTTTAATACTAGTTGTGGGTTAGTGGTTTTAGGTGATAAGGAGAATGGTAAGTACAGCATGTCTGAGGATTGCCTATAGAAAAATCACGGTCCATTTAAATTTGTATAGATCTGTTGCTAAACAGTAGTAGTAGTCATTGCATCTCGTTTAGGGATGTGGATGTGACACTGATTTCAACCTGGCACTGTACATCTGCAATTATAACTGTAGCTTCAGTGACTCATCATTGAGATCTTATTTGGCCCTGTCAAATACTGTAAAAACAGAAGTCCATTACGATTAAAGAAATCTCATTTGAGGTATGCATATAGGCTATGCAAGTCTTTGACTTGCTAGAATTCATCTTTAGTTTATTATTTTCATGTTGTTTTTTCTGGGTGGTGTGTTTAAAATGCAGCTGTGTAAGGGGTCATTATTAGTTTTCTACACTAGAAAAAAGATGAATTTAAATTCAGGAGTCATCTTGTCCATGCAGAAATTGTAAACCTTCAAAGAGGGCTTACAAAGGTTGTCTATGTTAATGAATGCTGTCCAGTCTCTGTTATTGCACTGAATACTTCAGCAGTTTCAAACTGATAGCATGACTAAACAATACTGTGAGATACTTAGAGATTTTTCCATGTGTAAAATCATGTGCTAAGTTTTTGTATATGTAGATGAATTCTCATCAAATTTTGGTTTTGTGTTAAATTTGAAAACGTTGTGCTTTTTTTTTTTCCAGTTTGCCATTGGACTTAGTTCACTTTTGTACCTTTTTTGTATTATTGTGACGAGATCACTTTGTTTAGCAGTTGCTTTTTGTGTGAGGACTGTCAGCTCTAACTCTGCCCTAAGGATTGTCTCTTGAGCACAGAACTGAAGGTGGTGTTCATGGCTGCTCCATGTGAGGGGACCACCGTGCCTATCTCAACAGCTCTGGAGCAGGTATTGGGGACCCCCTGGGTGAATTCTTGCTTAAAAGTACTTTCCTCTGCCTGACTCTGCCAGATTGGGACTGGGATTCCTGAAGGATCTCAGGAGTATCAGTTGCTTCCTTCTGGAGATGTGATAGTAGGGCTTTGATTCACAAGCATTTGATAACAAATGTACCTGTTACTCCAAGTTTTGTACATGTGTGTGTGTGGGATTATTTTTCTTTCCAGGCATTTCACTGTCTACATGAATTTTATTACTGAAGATTAGAAATTACGTCCCAATTAGAAGTTAATGCGAGTTTAGAACAAGTGCATCCTCTGAACCCATCTCTCTCCTGAATTCTGTGTTCTTAAAACACTGGCACATTGGCCAGGCTGCAAGAGGGGAGTACTTCTTGCCTGGTGATAGCACTGAGGAAGGTGCCAGTGTCGTTCAGGTGTGTGTTATCCCCTTGAAGGAGCTGATTACACATTAAACCATCAAAAGTACTTCTGACAATGTAAGGTGTATTTTGGACTTTCAGGTGTAGTGAGGCAAAGAGCATCTTTCTTTCCATATATTTTGGGTAGTTTTTAAAGATGGTGATCCATACCCAAACAAAATCTAGTTTTGCTCTTAGATGTAATGCCCTTTGTACAAAAGCACTGTGATAAACCATAAAGGACATGGTCATTTTATGAAGAGCATTCTAAGCTGTAAATGATAACTGACTTGATTTTATAACATGTAGTGACTGTTGAATCCATTTAGTGAATGGGAATATTTTACCTTCCTGATATCTTTCAACCAGAATTGCACAATGTCAAGAAAGAAATAATGCATGTTAGCTTGATTATTCTGAAAGAGATGTGGTTATATCCAGCAAACATGGTATCTCTTGAATTTCCTAAAAATGGAGGAATTGATAATGGAACTCTTTACCATTGATGTTGCATAGGAATGATTTGGAGAGCTGAGGTTTCTTTTATGCTGGTAGCTGTTCCTATGTATAACATCTTCCTTGTCTGAGTATTAATGTATGTGCTTTTTCCTATTGCAAAACAACTTTTTTTAGTTTGTGTTTATGCACAGTGAACACGAATACATTTTTTATATTAGCTTGAATTTCAGCCTGATGTATCACCTCATTAGCAGCTCCTGTTTTAGAAAATATTGAAAGACCTGTCTTGGGGGGCACAGAAATTCATTTTTCAGCCATTAACCTGCATTATTAGCACTCTCAAACAGGTCCATAAGTGAAGTTATTTATAAATTATACTTTGATTGAAGTATAACAATTTTCATTCTTTTGGCACAACTCAAGTGTAGTAGTGGATATAATTTGTTATTTTCTGGTAACTCAAGTAGGTGGAAGTGTGTTTGAAGAAGGCAGGATATTTTCACTGAGGTCCTATACTAAAAATAAAGCCCTTTTCATTCCCTTCTCATCTTTTCATCTTTCTCTCCACCCTCCCAGCCCTCTTCCACCTAAAATCTCACCTGTGCCTTGCAAAGGCTTATTTGGCATCTCTGATAATGAGTGGATGCTGTCAAATTCATCTCTTTTTTTTTTTTTTTTAACAGATTCAGAATCTGTTTTCTGGAGGTGAAATATAAGGGCTTTCAGACTGTACTCTTCTTGTAAAATATAACCTAGATCCTTTATGATGAAATAGGCACTTTAGAGGCACCTGGGCTTATCTTTCAGTTTTTCTGCTCAGCTCTGTTATGCACAAAGGTCTTTTTCTAGGTGACATATCATGTTGTATTCCAAAGTACACTTTCTTTTAATTTACAACTTAATTTTCAACCTAATTCAGAAGATTGATACTATAATGCTATTTGCAGAAGTATTGAAATGTCAGTAAGTTTTATTGTAGTAATAAAGAGAATTCCATATATCATGCACTCTATAGGGATCCTTGCTTTTTGCATAGATCTTCATAGCAACAACCAGTGGCTAAATGCTGGCAATCATTAATTTTTAAAGAAGACATGGTTATGATGAGTTGAGAAATTAAGACCATAGTGAAGAATGAACTTTAATTTTTGACACTTTTTGTTACAGTCTAAGAGAAGACAGAGGTAGACTGGGGGGAGGGCAGAGGGGACCGGGAAGAAAAAAATTGCCCAAATCCCAGGTTCCTAATACTTAAAATGCTGTCTGCTCGTAAAAGATTTCAGTCAGAGAGAGGCCATCTTCGAGCTTCTCTTAACAAATGGATATCAGTGGTCCATGAAATAATCAATGTCGATAATCCATCCTAGGGTCTGCCAATATGTTAATGGCTCTGCCGCATCGTTATTGCTACAAGGCCATAAATCATTTCCCTACCAGAATGCTTAGCAGTCGAGGACTCAAACCCCTAGCCTGGAATAAAATGCTGTCTCTTAACAATTAATGTCTAAACATTTTGCAGCTTTGTGCCTTGATTGTTTTCAGATGCTAAAAATGTAAGTAGGACAGATTGTAAATCAATAAAACAATAAGACAAAGTGTTTTAATAATAGAAAGGCTTGAAGTAAATCATAGTTCTGTGTTTATTATTGCTTCAGAGGTTATAAATAAATAGTACCAACTGGTAAAGGTTTAGTTAACAAGGAAAAATAAGTCTGGTATTGACATTTTGGGCATACATTACATTTTCACTCCATAAGATGAGGGAGATGGGGTTTAGCTTTATTATTTTCATTTTTAAAATGTGAGAATAGGAGCTAAGACACATTGGTATATTTGACTTGTCATCCAATAGAAAGGTGATTTTTCTTCTGCTCTGACCAGTAATACCTTAGTGATCTGACTCTGCATCTGGAGGACACCAGCACACAGTCACTGGTACAAATGGCTGTGATGACCTGTTGGCAATCACAAGGGAGTCTTAGAAAATGGAGGCGGGTCTAACTGATTGAACTTACCTTAGTTTATGTCAGTTTGGTTTGCTATTAAAAGCAACCTAAAATGTGATGTTAAGTCATTAATTCTGTATGGTACAGACACAGCTTGTTTGTGCTGATTGCTGCCATTCATTCTTCAGTTGTGTGCTGGGCTGAGCTTGTGCAGGTAACCCACAAACAGCAGTGAGTGTGAGCATTTCTGTGCCAAGGGAGGAAGGCTGCCCTAGTCTCTGCTTCTGCTCTAGCTATGTGTTGAGACAAGGAATTATGGCCTTTCTATTCCAACCATTAATACTGTTTATTTGCTCGTTTTTAAGTAATAAAACTAAAACTCAATGTACAGTTGTTTAACTACAAACGTATTAATTATCATAAGTATCCTGAGTTCTGTAGTATAACATTAATGACTACCCATCAGGTGGTGAGCTGTTTTCAGCTGCAGGTAAAACTAGTATTTATAAATAAGTACTTAATGAGCTAAATATAGTATTTCAGTGTTCATCTGTTCAAATCCCAGCATCTCATTTCATACAATACAGTTAGATCCTTGTATGCATGTGTGCAGTTAAGACTGTATCTTCATGTGAGATAGGATTGACTAAAGAAAGGCGCATTTATTTTGAGTATTGAGAAGCCTTTTCAACCTCATTTTTTTGGTAATTCTTTAGTGTGATGCTTATTTCCCAGGAATGAGATTTGGGCTGAAGTAAAGGCTTTGAAGTTAGTGTTTTGTATGGTAATACTGATCCAACCAATGCAATGGGTTGAATTTACATAATGTTTTGTTCAGTCTGGGTCAGAGCTAGTTTGTCACTGTAAAAGCACACCCATCCCTCCTCCCCCACTTCCCCAACTTTGTTTAGGTGAATGCAAGGAAGAAGACTAATAACAGTGGAAATGACAAGTGAGCTCATGGGTTTCTTTCTTTCAAGAGCTCTGACTTGCCTAGAATCAAGCAATTTGATATGGTCATAGTTTATTTTGGTGCTCAGGATGTAAGGGCAGGAAGGAGCCAGAGAAACAGTGGCTCAGTATAGACAAAAGGACAATTAAAACTGATCTGTCTCTTACCGAAGTGGCAACATCAGCCAGGATGGAAGTAATTTATTCAAAAAATTGTCCAAATGCATAAACTGCATTGATGTATGTTACGGTGGTGGGACAGTGGAAAATGTGATAGTTGTTTCCGTTGTGTGAATTACTCAGGCAGGATGCCTTTGTGAAGTAAGGGGGTTTGTTTAATGTTCTGACAACAATTTAGATCCTGTTATGGTTATTGCAGTGTAATGCAGTAGTAAAAATTGAACATGACACACCAGCAATTTATTATTTGTGTGTTTTTTAACCTTGAGTATCAGATTGTTTGTCCAAGCATATCCTTTGATTTGCTATGAAATTTATTGTTGATAAAAACAATCAGATTTCCATTAGAAGCAAAAAATTCATTTTTTTCCCTATGAACCATAGATTTAGAAAAAATTCAAGCTTGGCTGCAGGACTTATGACAGGTAGGCTTATGACATTATATGGTAATTCAGCATGAAAGAATAATTGTGACACTCTACTTGGTGCTGGAGTATAATCGTGCTGTGAGGTTCAATTCACTGAAAGGCCAAATTATCTTCAACTGCATTAGTCTGACAACCTATAATGCTTTGCAGAGGCAATTTGTAGATGTTTCACAGAATGCCAGCAAACATGGCTTACCATTATGTTCCCCATTAACAAATTTGTGTAGAGGGAAAAAAGCAACTTTTCCATTTTCTTAACTGTTTTTGAACTCTGGCATACAATGAATGTGTACTGGGTAATAATAGTGTATGTTTTGCTATTTGGTGCTGGTTTTTAAACCTACAAGGGACATTACACTGTAGATTAATTTTTTTAAGGATGCTTTTCCAGAAATATTTGTATTTCTTTTACATTTGAACAGCAATGTTGTACCTTCTTTCGAAAGAATAGCATGGAATGCAAATGAAGGTTAAAAAGCATGGCATATTTTTTCTGTGAACAGTAAGCAGTAGTGAACAACTTGGAAATACTGCCATGTTGTAGCTTAGAGAAACTTGGAGTGTGTGTGCTTATTCTCTCTTGATCAGATGGAAGCTGTGGGTGTGAGAAGATGGCACGGCCTTGAATATCTTTATGTCTCTGCCATCCTGAATTTCTGAGCAGCTGTAGAAGAGGATCTTTTGTTTGGAAGTTTTGCTTCCTTTAGAGTCATTGTATTTCTGAACTTCTCATGGAAGCTGGTTTCAGGTTGAATGCTACTGTAGTACCCAAGAGCGGACTTCAGTGCTCATGTGGCAGTTTAAGGTTCAGAATTTTGTGATCTTCATCAGGATTTCATACCACTTCAAAAGTGGCTGATCTCTTTCAAGGTAGAAATGATGGAAAATGCATGCATATGCCTCAATATTAAGTAGTAGTGTTTTAGTTGCTTAGGGTTTGTTGTCCCTGTCTTACAGTAAGAAGGATTCCCAAACATGAGCTCTGCAGGTGTATTGATGAGTCTGCAGTGAGAGCTGGTGGAACACTGACCTATTTGGCTGCTTTACTGGTGAGCAAAATGGTCACCAGTCACTCTGTAACTCAAAGACCAATATGAACACATTGCAGTTATTTTTGTTCATTTCCCTCAAATATAGTTTAAGGAGTAGGCTCAGCAGACTGATCTTAAAAACTGTGTGAAGAAGCTGATATGAATCTGCTTTTGGTTAAACTCTTGGTATCTCCTATTTGCCCTCTGAAGTGTAGCTATTGCAATGTCCTTGAGGTGTTCCAAGTATTTTAATAATTTTATAAGTGAAAGGAACTGGTTTGTTTTCATTGTTTGCTGCCTTTATATGGTGGCAAAATGAGGATGGAAAGAAAAAACTATTTCTGCAGAAGAGTATCTAAGTGATGTTTAAACTGAGAGAAAATAGAAGAGTTGTGTTGGTACTTCATATCACTGAAGTTAACTTTATTGTAAAATACCAACTGTCGGCACAAGTTGTCCTGGAGAAATATTTACTTGAGTCTAAAAACTGATTTTCACCCCTTGTCATCCTAAGAGTAAAATACAACCATATGTCTGCCTCCACCACCTGGAGATAATTCTGGGAACTAACTTGACAGCATTTATAATTGCAGACTGAGTTTTAGGAGTGCTCATAATTAAGCTACTGGTTGAGTTTAGCTATTGAACTCAATGTTGACAAAATCATGTGTCTCATATTGCTTACTAAATCTGCTGGATGCTATTCTCCTTAGCATTTTCTGTGAAGGAATTAATCCAGGAAGGCAACTGAAAAAACTGACAAGTCTTTGATTTTGATTTTGAAACAGCGTCAGACAATTGTGCGTTTCGGAGTTTCCAAGAAGGTGACATACTCTTTCCTCTTGCTTGTAGTTAATAGCAAAGAGCATTCAGCGCCACAATACCCAAAGGGAAGTGTTTGAGTGACTGCACAGGGAATGTGGATTGTTATCATTCCAGTCACAGGGCACTGCATGAAATCACAGGCTCTGTGCTCTTCAGTACTGCCACTCCAACATAGCAGCCACTGTTCCTCCTACACTGCTTTTATGGTGCATGTTATAACATTTTACTTGATAGTCGTGGTTCCCATGGTATGTGAGCTTTTGGATTTTTTTAAGTACTAAGCTCTAAATCTTTTGTTCAGGCAGTGGAAGAAGTCAGGTGAATTAAAAAAATATGTTCTATTAGAAAGTTTTTCACAGAAAAGTGGGGCTTGATAGAAATCTGTGTCATTATATTGGGTCCTTAGATGTTTAGAAAAGACACTCTGTTAAAAGAGGAGGAATTGGCCCCAAAATAAAGGAAGTTGCTTTTAATTTTTATGGGACAGGCTTGAAGGAAATAATGGGACATCAGTTAAGAGGGGCATTGCATAATTTTATAATGGGAAAAGGCTTTTACATAGGAAAAAATATCACGTCACATTATTTTGCAGACTATAGAGTCCCAGTTGTATAGTTAAGGACATGCTGCAGCATTAATGTTTACGCATAATGCTTTGCAAGTAATTTAGACTGAACTGCCACTGACTTACTTAACATTTATAGGTCAGCCACCTGCAGAAAGGGCATGTAGGTAGATTATTGTTGACTTTATGGTTATGGAAGGTACCTAATCAGTGAGCATGCTGGGAAATAACTTGTTATGCCTGGATAACTCGAACACCAGGCCCTACAATTTCTTATGGGCACGAGGTAGCACAGTAATTTCTCATGACCAAGGCCCCTGCTGACGGGGGAGGTGGCATGTGGTGGGGATAACAGGTTTTAGAAGGGGGAGGAGGGGTGACTGGGAGATCTCATAAGTAGAGTACAAGTGCAAAAACCAAATAACTTAATCTTCCTTTGCCAAACATACCATAGCATTTGCAGTGAAGTTGTTGACTCAAGAAACAAATGTACTAATTGTTTATTGGGAGAACAGAGCATTCACCTTCTGGCTGCTGCATGCTTTGCAGTTATTCACTAGAGCCTTGTGACATATCTGTTCTTGCCTGTACTGATACAAATATTCTTTTTCCTTGATCATGAAGCACAGAATCACTCTGGCTTTAAAAAGTTTTGTGGCAAAGTATTTGAAGACTAATTGTTTTCTGCTTTGCTCCTGCTTTTTCCCCCTGTTACTTGTCTCTGTGCAGGTACATGTACTCCCTTGTGTGCCAATTGACAACTTTTACCTTTTAAAGTTCACAGTAAGAGTCATAGACTAGAATGCATAATGAATCAATTTGCTTAATTTGGTTTGGGCCCTTGGGTTGCAGTGCAGACATCACTGTAGGTATTCATGTAGCTATCTTGAGTCTCATGTTCCTTGTGTCAGAGCTGGAGAGAATTGAGATGCTTTGTTTACTTAAGGACAGAACCCTCAGTTGAAGTTTAGAGCATCCAAATGCATCTGTCCACCTTTAGTCCTGTGTACTGGGCCGGGGATTCATCTCTCATAGATGTGAATATCTAAAAGCCTTCAGTTACTGCTGATCATTAATTATAGCTTTTTCCACCTTGATTGTTTTCTGCTTTTCAGATCTGCTTGTTCACTCATGTATTACCTATAAATAAACACAGCACACACACAGAGTAAACTTGAACATATCTTAAAGCTTTTGCATTTATTGCATTTGAAAGCATGAAAAATTCATCTTTCCTTCTCTTCAGCTCTGTTCACACACAGTATTTTTTGCATACAGCTGTACATATATGTGCTAATAAATGTAGTATATTCTTTTATAGCAAAAAATGCTTTATCAGCATAAGAGTAGAGGGAAAATATTAAAAAGGATTGCAGTGAATTATTTACATTTCAAAGAGTGGTAAACTGTAGGAGATAAACTTTTCACAGTTAGTTTCTTTCATGTTTATACTGTATTGGCTTTGAAAAAGATACTTGGATGAGTAGTGTAAAGCAGTATAATTTAATGAGATTTTTTCAGAACTCTCACATTTTATCACTGATGGTGTCACATTACCAAAAACATTGTGAATATTTTAATGAACAAATTCGTTTTCTGGAATTTCAGATTCTTATTTTTTCTGTGGAGAGAAAATCCATTTAGAGTCCGAATGTTTGGCATACTCTATGCTGAAGAGTTCTCTAACAATGAAATGCAAGTGTATGACTTTCCATGTGTCAAAATGTAAAAAGCAAACTAAGTGGGTTGGTCAGACATAAAATGACTGACAAGCAAGACAGAGGACATCTCAACAGCTGTAGGATTGCTGATAGCTGAGGATGACCACAACTATGTGGCTACTGAACAATACTTTACTGGATAAAGTTGTGGAAAGACCACTGAGACTCCTGTTAAGACTCCAATGTTTTGGGATAATTTAATCAGGAAGTGATCTGAATTACAGTTCTGAAATTAATTATATTCTCTAGTAGAATTTTTAGGTGCTTTTTTGTCAAGAAGAAATGAGGATGTCTTATGCACTGATAAAAGCATTCCATTTGGGAGCCAATTCCCAAGAAAATGTTTTTTTGTCATTGTGTAATTCCTATCAAAAGCTGTTTTGACTTTCTAGCAAGTTTTACTTCCAGGTGGCTTCCTCTATTTGTTTTACTTAAAGGAGTTGTTTAAATTTGAGACATAAATAATCAAGATCTTAGAATATTAAGGAGTTAACTTGAATATTTTAATATTTTTAACATTGTTAAATTTTATTTAGAGTATTTAAAAACTGGTAGGGTAAGCCCTAAAGACGACACTTGTTCAAGTTCTTGGCTAGCACTTTTTAACCAAGACTAAATCCATGTGATTAATCTGATAAAGGCATGGTGTCTACCTATTTTTTTTAAATTTTATTTTGTTTTTAATTTCTGGTTTTGATTTCCATCTTAAGTACAAATGAAAAGTTTTGTGCTAATTTTTGGCTTTCCTTTTTGGTCAGATACAGGGTTGATTTGTGGCTTGGCTGAGAGGTGAAACAAAAGCTAAGCCTAAAATACTGACCTCTGTTCACGTTAATCTATATTTTTAACTTTTATTTCTGAGGGAGTGATTTATTTACAGTGACAGCTTGTTGCTTGTGGTAGCTGCTGCCAGCTTCTGAAGTAATCTTGATAACGTCAAATTGTGAAGGGAAGCTATATGCTTTCCCTTGAATGACTTGCTATAAATCATGTTCATAGCTGGTGTGTATAAGGATGCTTGGGTTGATACTGATAGAAATACAAATCAAATATAACATATGCTAACCCAGTTCAGAGCCAGAGATTTTGGATTATGTCTATTGGGTTCATATTTTTAAATGAAATGAATCAGGCACCCCTGCTTTTATATCAAAGCTTTAAAGTTGGGGATGATATACCAACTTAAAGGCCAAAAAAGAAGGAAGAGAATATGGAGAAAAGAGTTAATACTGAGTGACAGGCAAATTTTGAACATGCAGTGAAAAGTAACTCATATATAATGGACAAAGCTGCCTCAAGAACTCATCAACAGTCACACAAATTGATGGCCAAGAAGTGAGTTCAAAGTCACCAACACAACTGTGGGTTATGGCTGGCATGGAGAAAAGTGTCAGTGTAGAATAAAATTTGTGCCAATGTTCTCATCTGGCTGTCTCAGCTTTTATATCCACAGCTAATACTAAAATTACTTATGTTGGGTTTTGATTTTGTGAGGTGTAAATTTGATTTATGGGCTTCCTGAAGAGGGAAAACCAAAGAGGAAGACTTAAAGAGCAACTAATCCTTAGCTGTGCAGCAAAGAAAACAGTTGTGTTACATTAGATAAACCCATCTCAGCATTTTATTTGCAGTAGTTGCACTTAACAGTGTGACATCTTCAGTGACAATCAGAGTGAAGGCCACCAAGTGTCATGTGCCTCATGAGGAATTAATATTTGGAACCTCCTCTTTCCCCACCTCCTTTAAGATCAAGCTGTTCTTGTGCCTTCAACTTACAGTATGGAAACAAGATATTCTATTCTGGGGATACATGTAATTAATTTTGGCCAAGTAGGCTGTTTCAGAAATTGGAAAGCACTGTGCTTTACTGCCTGGACTGAAAAGTCTACATTTTTCAAGTGGGTCCATTGAGAAGGAGAAGCTGCCTTCACAGTTCACAGATTATGTGTTTATTAACACTGTTGACTGGGAAAAAAGGCTTGGTGCTAGCTCTGTGTTGCAGTTCATAGTTTGCTCTGCCTAACCAAAAAATGTGGAATTCCTTGTTGTGCTTTGTGTATCTCCCGTTGAACTGGCATAAATTAGACTTTTTATACTTTTTTCTTTAAAAACTATTAACATGTCAGACCAGAGTTGAGCTTGTGCTTACATTTCCCTCATGCCCTATTTCTGTCTTTTCCTCAAGCTCTTCTGTCCCTTTTCTGCCACATGCTTGCAAGTGTGTCCAGCTGTGTCATAACATGGTGTTTTTTCAAGTGTGATCCTTGAAATCAGCCCATCAGAAACTGATGCAAATAACTGCAGAATAATTTTGAAATTTTTTTTTTTGGGTGGGGATTGGGAAGTAAAATAATGAGCAAATCCTCTTTTTGTTTAACGAAAATTAATAATGCCACATTTTGTCAGAGGTCGTGATAATTGATAATTAATAACACAGCATTTTATATCTCATGATAACTAGGTAAAATAAAATTACTTTCTGACTACAAGGTAAAACTTAAATGGTACTGGCACTGACAAACTGTGAAAGGAAGGGAGAACTCCCTTGTGAGAAGATGAGTTTATTATACAGATAAGATTTCCATAATAAGGGATAGTGATTATGGGGAAAGGCTGAAACTCCATTAACTGAAACGAATTACAGTGACAAAGCCAGAGGGAGCGCTTTGCCAAACTTACAACTCCTTTCATAATATTCAAATGTCTGTTGGTGTGCAGCTACCAGCATCTGGACCCACGAGTGAGGTGTCTGGCTCCCTTAGAGCCCCACCACTGATGCTGCTGCAGTTCTGTACAGGAAGGGAGTCACTTTTTCTGGGTACTTGGAGAATGGACCTTGCTGGTCTATCCGTGGGGCATTTTGTGTTTTGCCTAGAGAAGTAAGTTGCCCCTCTAATGCCTCTGTTTTTGTATTAAGTTAATCTTAATGGTCAGAGAAATGGATGAGATGGATATGCTCTAAGGAAATGTTGTGAACTTAGAATTTATCTGACCATCACACTATAGCATTCTGACAAGGATTTATATTCCTCGCTTTGGCTAAAGAAGAAGACCAAAGAAGACTGATGCCATTTCTAGATGTACCACTTAGTGTGTACACCTCTTTCCAGAAGTGACTCATGTATTCTGCATGTATGAACACAGACAAAACCATGGTAGCTGTTCTCTGATTGCTCTCTGTGTGCGGATACATGGGCAATACATTTACAAGGTGCTCGTGGCTCTCCAACTTCGTATTATTTGTGTAAAATATGGCAAAGGAACTTATTTAAATATAAACCTTGTCATCTTTGTACTAATTTTTGTGTAAAAAATAACACTGTAGTTAAGGATTTTATGTAAAAACTGTTAGAGTTTGCAGTTACAGCTCTGGTAAGAACAGCAGGCAAGACTATAATCTTTAATTTATGTTGTGCTTTGGACATTTTTCAGAAACTATTTACCCATTACCTCTTAGGTCAGTGGCCTAATAATGCAACAAAGCACTTTTTGAAATTGCAGATAATTTTCAGTGCTCAGATCTCTATGTAGTATTGATGGGGAGGAAAGCTGATTAGGATCTTGGGAATTGCGCTTGATGGGAACAATCTGGAAGGAGTGAAAAATTATTAAACACACACAGCGGGAGTTGTAGGATTTACCATTGTCGTGCAGTGCTATTAATTCTCATTGCATCGTACAGCAGCTTGATTGCACACTGTGAATACTGTTTATTGGAGAACGGGTACAATTTTGCTGCAGTTGTTGTAATGTAATACTAAATGCTAATTAGGCTTCTAACAATAATTAGAACCTCTTGCTAGACTTGGAAATAGGAACACTCGATTGAATTTACAGAAACAAAGACCTTTCAGCTGTGCCAGGAACAGTATCTGCAGCAGCAGTACCAACTTTGTAAAGTTGTAGGAATTTTTGTTTGTGGGTGGGTTTTTAGTTGTGGGGTTTTTTTCCTTCCCCTGCTTTATATATTTCATTTACAGGATTGCAAATGTATTTTAACAGTGAACATTATGATCTCATTATGTTCTCAATAAGGTTGTTTTCATAATGAAAGGGTAGGAAAAAAAAGCAAATATTAGAAAGACAACTGCAGATAAATTTGACATGAAAAAGTGGGAAGACAGAGTTATAGAATGGTTGCTATTACCAAGTGTAATTTACTATTTCTTTTAATCATTTTGCAAGCTGAAAAGGAAATAACAAAACCCAAATCCATCAAAAGCTACTTTTTTAAGCCCTGCCCCTTAAAATCCAATACTTCTTATTTTCTTAGTGGAACTTTAAAGCTGGGTACAACTATTTTGTAATGTGACAATAAAGATGAGCTATAGTTATGAATAATTTAGATCTTTGCAATATAAACTTTCTCTACATTTTCGAGATTAATGTAATTTTAATTTTATTTTCAGTGGTTATTTTCTTGGAAACAGTTGTGTCAGGACACTAACAAATTCACTTACCAGGGAAAGTGCTTGGCATACACATTTTGATCCTGTTTGCTGTTAATTTTGTTATTACTAGATATCCATATATTTGCAAGGGCAAAGATATGGAAGATAAAGGTCTTTAACTTATATCACTTCTTAAAGACAAAAGCCTATTTTCCATCTACACCACAGGTTTATTGGGGATATGTTGAGACAATACTGAGCTCAGGTTCTTGTTTTGCAAACTTGTTTTGTAGTAATGAATATAGAACTTAACATTCTTATTCAAAACTTGCTTTTAAAGACAAACATAAAGTTTTAGTAGTTTTTCAGCCTTCCTTGAATAAGAAAATAAGCAGCCTTTGGAAGAACACTGGCAGTGGTTTTGGCATTGAAATACTGGAGGAATCATAAATACAGAGCTGCTGGTGTGACCCAGTGCTCAGCCATACAATAAGCAGGCTGTTATCCAGTACAGGGGCTCTAGTTGGATGGAGCATTTTGGCCACACTTGTGGCAGCTGTTACACTTCCTTGTGTTCATTGTTTAACATTTCATCAAAATATATGCCCCAGAATAGTCACAGCCTGCTCTCATTCTTTTACTTATTTTTCTGAGACTTTGACCCTTGTGAAGTTACCTAGTACCACTGATATTGGTAAACATCTTTCCTCTGGAGTAACTTTGTGGCACACCTTCTCCAAGTTTGGGGGTTTTTAACAAGGTTTAACTAATAAAATGAAGCTTCCCAGGACTTTTAAAGGAAAAAAGAGCACTCAAAAGCAAACCTGTGTTCAGTATTTTCCGTGACATGCCTTTGGCATTTGCATGCTCCTTTTGAATTTATGGGTACACTTTTGTGCTGCAATTTTCCCTGAACCCCAAGCCATGTGTGAACATTTCATAGTAGAAGTTTAGTTGTGTGATGTTTTTCCCCTTAAAACAAAAAAAACCAATCTGAGACTTATTGATCATTCATTGAGTTAAGTAATTAATGAGTGGTTTGTAGTTCATCACAAATTATTATAATGAATGTTTTGAGTTATGGGTATTTACCTGTACAGTTCTGGCCTCTGTTCATGGTTACAAATTCTATTCTTCAACTTGTGACAATGTCTGTTTATAGAAATTTGAACCTTAGCTAATGAGATTTTCTTAAATGTGCCTTCTTCATGACATGTTACTGTCTTTGGAGTAGCCTGTGTTTTTCTTTAAGGCTTTAGCAGTCATCTGGAAAAGATTTAACTTGAGCAAGACAGATTATTCTGTTTAATTTTCCATTAGCATTTTTCCTTGCACAAGTCAATGTCACCTGCAAAGAGAAGGTTTGCTGAGCTATGACACCCTGCTGATTAGCCAGTTTTACTCCCCTCAGCCGCTGACCATTACCTTCCCATGGTGTTATAGGTGTGTTCATGCTCTGGAGGCAATCGGGGTCAGTCCAGTGTGGCTGACACATTATATGTTTGCCTTGTAGCATGTCACATGTACAGTCTCTGACAAACTGCTGCTGTATGACCTGGTAGTCTTGGGTCAGAGTGAGAGAAATTGGTGTTGTACAAAGATGTATGTTAATACATATATTATTTATATAGGCATTAGTGAATGCTATTGTTGTCTCAGCACAAATCAAGGTCCAGGCCATGGCCTTGGGGCTTTCAGGGGCTCACTTTATCTTGTGTTGTGATTTTTTTTTTCTTTTTTCTTTTTCTCCTACTTATGAATAATTAAAAACTTAAATTACTTGCCATGTTCAAAATTCATATGCTGGGGAAAATAGCTACATGAAAATTAATTTTCTGTTCTGTGAGACTGATGGGAAATCAATTAATCTTGATGTATTATTTTATGCAGAACAGGGTGCAGGAACCAGCAGAGAGAATGGCTACAGCTGTTCTTGTTGGTTGGGCCATATATTATTGTTGGCGGGTTTGACAGCTTCTGAAGGAAATGGCTGAAGGGTATCAGGCAGGTGAATCAACTGTAAAAATTTATTGGAGGATACAAACTGTTTCCAGGGGACTGATATAAAACTCACACTTGAGAACTGAAGTATTGAATGTTTTTGTGACTGAAGCAGCTTGTTGTCAATATTTATAGCTTTTTCTTTGTTACATGTCCTATTTGTTTGATTAACTAGTCAGATGTTAGTGTCTGTTTGTAATTTATTTGTTGTGCCTTCTGTAGCATTTTTGATACATAAAGATTTACCACTAGGTAAATAAAGCAGCTCATGCAATGCAATATGCTAAATAAAATGACAGAGCTGTTTACAGCGTGTTACAAGTTTTATAACTCACTGGGTAGATCAGTAACTTTTGTTTACTTGTGTCACTGTTAAGCTGAAACGTGTCACAGTTTATTAAGTGCTGTAGGGTAAACAGGTCTCCTTTTAAATAACTGGAGATTATAATCAATATGCACCTTAATGGTAAATCATTTTAGTCTATAAAGCTCTCCATGTAAACTTGTACATAATGCAAACATTTCCAAAATAAAATGAAGTACCTTCATCCTCTTTAGAATGAGTTTTGTACTCACCTTCCTTTTCAATGATTGTGCACTAGGACACTTTATAAATAATAGAAGGGAGAGACACTAAAGAAGCCATGATAACAAACTGTGTGTTAAATGTTGATCCCAGTTTGGATGTGTGGCTCCGAGGTCCTAAAGCAAAGCTGAGTCTCACAATGGCCTGTTATTGTAATTAACTGGTAGAGAAAGGCTGAGGCTCCCTGGCATCACTTGATGGGTTGGGAGCACTGTGCTCTGAATTCCCTTTAAAGATCAAAGCTATTACTGGGTCAGGGAGTGTGGCTGTAGCACTGCAGAATCTATAGAGTGGGATCTCTGTACAACTTCTAGGCATGGGAAAGAGAGATTAGTTCCCACCTATCGTTATCAAAGCTTCCTCTCTGGTCCTCTGAAACAGAAGTGTATAGCAATGTGCTATTAAAATGGTACTTAGTGTAATGTGGAAACTTGTAATACAGTGAAAACCAAGGATTCCTGTTGGAGATGACAATATTACTGAAATCTGTGAAAAAAATCATTAAGAGCAGGTCTCCTGCAGGTTATTTCCTGTATTTCCTTCAAAAAGGCTACAGCAAGAAATATGGAGTTTATGTGATGAGGGAAAAAAACATTTTGATTTTTATAGGGTTAATTGATAATAAATTATTTAATTTTTAGGGATAATGTGGGCAATGCTGAGATTATCAGTGATGTCTCCTCTCATCTATTTTAAAATTACTGAGGTTTTTTGATCTTCAAAAGAGATTCCGTATCTTTGTCTTTTAACCATGCTCTCCTATATTTATACTATTACTCAAAGATCCTTTCTTTCCTTTTTCCCATGAGCTATGCACATTTAAGAATTCGTTATGCTCATTTAAGGATTAGGTAGTCATACACCTTAGAGGGCTGAACCTGCACCAAAATTCAGTCCTTAGAATTCCTACATCCTGGGGTCCCATGGGGTTCTGCTCTCCAGGTTCCCACTGGGGTGTCCAGCACCATAGTGAATAGCTTTGATTTAGGACCATATGGCAAATTTAAAACTTTGCTTTATACTAAAGGTATGAAGGTGGTAGAAAAATTAAAAACTCTGAATAGAGTTTTCAAGATACTATATTTCATGATTGTAGAATTACCATCTATTCATGGCAATAAGGAATTTTGCAAGTAAATTATAAATATGGTGTGAAAATTGTAGATGGGCTGGGGGAGAGAAGAAAAGCAAAGTAAAAGCTGGAGATCTGACCCTGTTCTGAAAATATGCTGAACTCTTAAGGCCTGATCAGAAGTTTTGTTTCCCTGTGATAAAGTAATGGGTGAACTAAACAAGATGCAAATTTTGGGGGAAGGAAAAGAAACTTTCAAGAGTTTCTAAATATTCCAAAGATTAATATTATATGAGTTTGGAATAAACTTAACAGTTTAACTAAGGTGAACTTTACATGTCCTTCCTGAATTAAAAAGCTATAAAGAAAACTGAAGTTTAAAGTAATTGTTAATGAAAGCTGGCCAGCATGACCTCTTGAAAATATGAGCATTTGTTGGTCCAATTTTCACAGATGTTAAACATTTGGTGATGTTACTTGGGGCTGCTTGAACCACATTAAAGTCCAGCCACTAGAGTGTTGAAACAGTTGGGCACTATAATAAAATATACATAAAAAGAAATTGTGAGACATTAGGTGTTGTTTGGTGATGACATTTAGGAAATTACAATTTTTCCATACATCGTATTCACGTCTACATAAGTTGTTTAGGTATTTAAAATAAAAGTGGTATATATATCACTTGTAATTGCTACTACAGTTCTGGCAGGTGCACATAATCTAACAATATGTCAAATATGACAAATTATTGTTGAGTTAGAATATAGCCTTAATAAGAGCACATCTGTTCCCACTATACAGTATAGTGGATGCCTGATTTAAAGAGTTTACTTACTGATATTGTATTGTTGTTTAAATATTTAACAGGATCTTAGACACGAATCATAAAAAATACACAGTAGTGTATAAAAATGAAGAATCTTACTTGCAGTAATGTTTTTGCTGCTGTTAAATCTATTCATCTCATCAGGAAAGGTTCCTACATTCCTTAAACTGTCATCTGCAGATGCACATATCATGGGGGTGTCTCTGCAGAGAAAGAGTTAGGAACAAAACCCAACATCACAGAAACACCCACACTTGGTGTAAAATGTGGGAACTGTTAAACAGCATATACGAGCCCAGGAGTAGTGCTTAGGCTGAAAACTGGAAATTACTATGCCTCCTTTAACCTCAAGGCAAATACATGCATGACTTTTGCTTTCCCTACTAACCTGTCTTTATCCCAGCCCATGAGTTTTCTGGCTTTTCCCCTTCCAGTTCTCTCCCCAGTTCTGCAGGTG
The DNA here is from genome assembly GCF_014805655.1 of Passer montanus. Classification (NCBI taxonomy): domain Eukaryota; kingdom Metazoa; phylum Chordata; class Aves; order Passeriformes; family Passeridae; genus Passer; species Passer montanus. The sequence goes on along the minus strand of NW_024371149.1, from coordinate 2,388,458 downwards.
GGGAAGTGAGTGAGTGGCTGTGTGGGGCTTGGCTGCTGGCTGGGGTTAAACCCAACACAGATTTACTTCTCTCTCCTCTGTGTTTGCTCCCTTACACGCTTGCTCTGGTGCCCTGCTTCCCATTTTACTTACAAACTCCAGCTATATGGAAGAAATGCTGCTTTTAAAGACATTCATCTTTAGAAGCCATTTTAAAAGACACATAGGAGAGGACAGCAGAAAGAGATGTGGCCCATGATAAGGAACCTGGAGAACCCCTTGATAAAAGGGTTGTTTCAAAATGCCATACTGAGTTTATCTAGGTGTGTAGGCTGTAGAGAATAATGATGTTTCTTCAGCTGCTTCTGGATGTGTTAGGTTTTTCTTAATTTTGTTTTTATTGGCATTTTGAGATGAGACAAATCAGTGCTCTGTGGTAGTGCTGTGAACCTTGTGCTGCCTGTTCCCTGCCTTGCTTGTCCCATTGAGTGTGCCCTAAATGTTGCTGGAAAGGGAACTGCAGGCATGCTTCACGTTTGTGAGGGAAAAATATCCTCACTGGGTGCTTGCTCCTTTCAGCTTTGGCGTTCAGCTCAGATCTAGTGCATGTGACAAACAATTTTGTGCTCTCAGCTCAAGCTTGCTGCACTTATTTAAGAGAATCATAGAATGTGCTGAGTAGGGGGGACACACGAGGATCATGGAATCCAACTCCTGGTCTGCACAGGACACCCCAAGGATCACCCGGTGCCTGAGAGCATTGAACATAATATGTCTAACATAAATACAAATGTGTAACATAAATACATGTTTGTGAAACGAGATGGAATTTAGGTTTTTACGGAAATAGTTTCTTTTACTCTTCAACACAAGTGAAAAATGGTTAGTTTATATATTTTCCATGAAATTTCTAATTTTTTTTTCTTAGTTAAAAGTTACTTTTGTTAGCTTTTAGTGAGTTGTTAAACAATGTAGATGGTAAAATCATTGGGGGCATTCATAGCTGCCAGAATCAACTGGTTCTTTTAGTTATGTAATTGTCAAATCTTGAAGGGCCTAGATGACATAAGAGATATTTCCAATAATTATTTTATAAATGACTAAGGAAAAGATGGTTGTGCTTGCTAGTGCTACTGATTTCCAGCTCTTCTCATTTCTTGAGAAATAATAGTATTTTTAAAATTCACTTCTGATATGTGGTTATTGTTTGAAGAATATTATCTTTTTTTGTCCTGTTGCTCTTAATTTTTTCATTGAACATAAAATACTGCATGTCCTTCTCAGGAACACAGTAGCTCATAACTGTATGTCCTTCATGCTTTATTATGTAATTTATTTTTTCATGTTTTTTATTTATTAGCAATAAAATGACTTCAGAAAAAAATAATTCAATTAAGAGGCTAAAATCACTATTAAGATGAAAATTTTAGTTAATTAAAGTAAGTTTTCTGTTTTTGTAAGATGGATTTAGTTGTGGTATTGGCTCAATTTTGGATATTTAAAGGAAACTCCTCTGTTTTTACCAAAGCTTAACAACCTTCAGAATTCCTACAAAATATATGTTTGTTGTTTGATAATAATTTTTGGAGTCCCTTGAGAAAAAATTTTCATGTGAGAGATCAAACAGTACATTCTGTAAGAGTTTAGTAGAATTTTTCACCACATAATACATGCATTTGCTTATTCTTCTGAGTTAATAATTTTTAATATTTAATACATAAATTTAGTGCAATGGTTCAGTGACTTGATTAAATATCTGCCTTGGATGTTATTTTATACTTTTATCAGACTAGCTTCACTCTCATAGGCTTCTTTTAACCTTCGCTTTGTGACTAGGAGGAATCTGACCTTGCTCATTCTGAAAATTAGAGTATTGCAATATTCCTAAACATAAAAAGCATGAATTTTATCAGAAAAAGTATATTAAAATTTGCTGATAAACTTGTATGGAAAATAAATAACAGGAGTAGGCTCAAACTCATGTCAAGTAAAATTAACTAAAAATAAATCATAGTTGATTTGTGATTATTTTTCTTACTCTAACTGCAAGTTAATAGAGGCAGCTGAAGATTTTCTTATTAGTCACTGATTTGAAAGTTGAAACAATATTTTTATAAAACTGTGCATTTTGTCATACCTTATTTTTCAAGTAAAAAGCCCTCTAATCTCAGTGTTTATTCATAATTTAAAAAACACTCTATGTCCTACTAGGTTTGAGGAGCTATTGGACACAATAATCACTAGTATCTAAGTTTATTCACAAAAGTTAAAACACAAAACACAAACAGGGTTTTAAATACCTTAATTAACTGGAGATTTTTTATTTTTTGGGTTTGAGTAAGACTAATACTCTAAAAATATTAATAAATGAATCCTGTGTTTTTTAAGACATTGCAAGTGTAGTTTTAGTCATATTGCCTAGAGACATGGTGTTTGTTCAATGCTTTATTTTTGTAAGGGTTGTTCCAATAGTGGTAAAACCCCTGTGTGTTATTGATATAGAAAAATAATACAGCAAAGCAGTTTAGTGGTATCCTCCTTCTTGGTTCCATGGCACTTCACTGCATCACCTGCATGGAGATTGAATTACTTGAGTAAACAGCCAACATGGATAATGGCTGCAGGAAACCTGCATTGGGGTCCCTTATATATTTAGATGATTTAAGTTAAAATATCCAAGGATGATGTAGTATTGGAACATTAGTACATTTATCTGAAAGGCCACATTAATTATAATACCCACAGGTATCAATCCAAAGCATTAAACAAGTTCCTATGACTTCATGCTTTAAAAAGGGCATGTTTTCTATTTTTCCTGTAAAAGTTGGGTATGAGGAAAAGTTCTTGCTATTTGTTTCAGTTCCAAACGTGTAATGGAACTTGTCTTTGAACAGATAGTAAGCCTAAGTGCTTTTTCATCTAAAACATTGAATGTGTTCTCTTTTAGCTTAACTGCATAGAACAGCTATTTTATGTTTTTATGGCCTTTTTTGGTTTTGCTTGTCACAGCTACTGGTATTAGTTCACTAGTAAATAATGACTTTTCTTTATTAAGACAGACAGATGACGTATTACACATCATGAGCAATCAGAGATCTTTTTAGAGTCATGTTTTAATGCAAGCATTCCCTTTGATGTTTTTTCTTTTCTGTTTGCTGTGTGTGTCCAATGAGATATACAGCCAAGTTTTATAGGTTAAATCATTCATCAGCTGTGATTTGACACTGACAGCTCAGTTCTCTTTTTTTCTTTCTCTGTAGAACTCTTGACCAACTTAATGCTAGTCCACCTACACCTGTGATGAATATTAGTTGCATGTAAAGATGCATAATTTAAGTCTTTGCTGCTTGTGTTGCAAGTGGTGCTGGCTGATCCTGAATGGTTCTGAGTAAAGAAACAATTGAATGCCATGGTCCTTGGTAATATCTCAGCACAGTGATTGGCCTCCTCCTATTTCAAAGCAAGCAGAGCAGCACTGTCCATCCTGCGTTTGCATTCAGGTGGAGACTCTGGTACTCAGCTCTGAGCTGTTCCACAGGCATTGTTCCTGGAGATGCAATTGGCAAAAAATCCCTCCGAAAGAACAAACCAAACCAGCAGGAAAAACCTCCATGTACATCAATAAGAGAAACATTGGCATTTCATGAAAACATTGTTGCTGCTTTTCAGCTCTTTAATGTCAATATTAAAAACAAAGAAAATGTGTTGCCATCTATGTTACGCTATGTCCCCAGTTCAGAGCATTAGAAATTGAATGGATAACGATCCATTATACCAACTGGTTATACAGCCCAGTAAATTACATGATCAATAATGCACATACTGCTTATCTATAATATCTTTTAACAGCTTCTAATAATTTATTAATGCTTTTTCTAATATATCCAGTATTTTATCTTTTTACTCTAATAAAACAAATGATACTGATGATTTTGCATCTTGCTTTGTAGTCCTGGGTTTCAGGAGTTCCCATAATTGGAAGTGTTGCTTTACACTGATTGAAATATGACTTTTAAAGCTTTTGGGGGGATTTTGGTTTTTGTCTCTTTGTGAGATGACACTATCAAAATATGTCTCTGGCTAATCATCTAAACAATTGTTGATATTTAAACTGTGTTTGCATATTTCTAATCTCTGCCCTAGCACTTGTGTTCTCCCTGGACAAAAGAATGCAACCCCCTGCCATGCACCTTGGCTTTGAATGCAGGTAGATCTGATATGGGATGCAGGGGAAAGCATGTGCTTTACAAGACTGCTCAGACAGGGCTGATGAAGGTGATAGGGAAAACAATATGATCAAAGAATTCTCCAGACAGGCTCTTGTGTTGTGTGTCATGGCCTGCTATAGCAACCTGCTGCTCTGCATTAAGATTTTTATAATGATAATCAATTTTATATTGTTGAGGTTAAAGATTAGCATGAAAACTATTAATATTTGCAATACATTGTTTATCTAGTTGGTGAAGTTGAAAAACAATTAGTTAGGAAAGCCTGCAAAGCTTGCTTTTTTGTCTTCTGCAGTTTTATCAGCTGGCCTGATAAAAGGTATAAAATACACTTTGCATTTATTTGTATGTAATTTCCTTTGATAAACCAGTGTCCTCTGGTGGCAAATTTACCTATTGAGAGTGTAGAGGAAAACTGTGTGAATTGGTGTACAGGCCTAGAATGCATGTCTAAATTACTGTACCCTCTCTTCAAAGTTCTGGGAAGGAAGTGAGTAATGCAACTTGAATACTCACTGGATTAATGGCACTTTTTAGCTTTTCCTTATAGGTGCTGCTCCTTTTCTTCATGGATTGCAGTGCTCTGATTACCAATCCTTGTGTTGCTATGTAAGATGTGAGACTCTATCCCTTTGTAGTTTGTTGTGGTTGCATCAGGAGGGTTGCCTTTCCTGAGAGAGGAAAAAAAAAATTTTTGTAAGAAATCCATTTAAAGCAATATCCTGCTTAGGTGTATACCTTCCATCTTTGGTAGCTGCTTAGTGTAACAATACATTCTTTTGTTTTTGTTCTCCTTGAGTCTGGTCCTCTTTTCTTGCACTTTTGTGCCTTAGGCAGTGACTCTTTAACAGGTAGAGGTACAGATTTTGCATCTTTTTAAAGCCTTGGAATTCCATCATACTATGAAATGACACATTCTTGGAGGATGAAATTTTAAGGCTGCTGCCCCATTCTTATGGGACACATCTGGCAGTCTAGAGCCATCAGTGCTGCTGTCTGCCTGTGTCCACTCCAGCCCCCTTGTGATCATGCAGCTACAGCATCTGGAAATCCCCCAGCACTATGGTTTAGAGCTTCTCACTTGCTTCTTTCCCAAAGACCTGTTCTTGCAACCCCAGTGTTATGGTAGAGGATTTATCTAGATTGTGTCCTAGATATTATATAGGAAATGAGCAGAGATGGATTAAAATAACAAAGTTGAGGTCAGTGGATATAAAGACATCTGTTCCTGTGAGGACTTAAAAGTATGTTCTGCACTGAGTTAAGGAGTAGGGTGTTAAATTGGATCCCACAGTTAAATACTTGATTGCAGATGGTGACTTCTGCAGTTGTTAATATTTAGTTTTATGCCTCTATATTACTGCTTCTCTAACAGCTACTGTCTTTTTTAATTCATGCTGATTTGAAGAATTATTTGGGATAAAATTAGTGTGCCGTTGTATATTGTTGACTTTAGCTGTGTTGGGGCTGGAATGTTAGTGTGGTGGTTTTGAGCATGACTTCTTTTGAATATCTTTCTTCCTATATATTTATATTTTATTTTTAAATGAACTTAAGCTTCTTAAATTAATTCCAAAGCCAAATGCCATCAAGTCTCATCACCAGTCACTTAGATTCCTAATTAACTTATACTCCACAGACCCATTTCTTTGCTTATATTTCTTTCAAGTTTCTCCAATGTGCTGTGAGTTACACTGGAAGGAACAATAAGATTTAAAGGAAGAATTAATTTAGAAAGTTGAGAATAGAACAGATAAGGGGAAAATGAGAAAAAGCAGCTTAGTATTTTGTCTTGTAAATGGCCTTGCTCTGGTAGACCCAAGAACCCATTTATTCAAAGAAAGGAGGAATGTTAATGAAATAGATCATGAGCATAGCTATTACGGTAATGAATTTTAACACTCACTTTGTTATATGATATTTTATTTATGAGCTTCCTGATTATTCAGATAAAGACAAGAAGTTTATAGCACTAGATTATGTCTTGTTTTCATAAACATATTCAGTAGTTTAATAAACATAATTTATTTTTTCTCCTTAAAAATCAGCAAAATTTATGAGAGATTATCTTAGGGTTAATGAAGTCTAACATTAAGGAAATATTACCCTATAATATTGGAGCCTTCAGTGCTAGAGTTGTAATTGCTTAATGCTTTTTTCTACAGGCTATTTTTATATAGTACATGCTTTGTGCCATTAATCCTATTTTAACATGTTACTCTTAAGCCAATTCATTGGAAAATATATATCAGTGTTTATATTTTTCACTCAGTGCATTCATTAGAAGATATAATACAATTTTGATAAAAGACTTTTATAAGAAATGCAGCATGTCTCTTTTAAAATGCATTGTTATATTAGGAGGTTACTGTCCTGCCTTTAAAAACACTGGAATATTTAGGAACTCCTCTAGTTAAATTTCTTTGAGATCCTGTCAGTAACCACTTAAAAATTTAGACTTACAATTTAATTCACAGGAGAAAAAAAAATCACAAACAAAAATAAAATCTCAGATGTTAGTGTGTGAATCTTGCTAATTAGCACCACAGTATTTATCTTATGACATCTTCAAAATGTAAGATTGAAGGCATATGCAGAAAAGAGAGCACCCCACACATGCATTTCTTAAAAGAACTCTCCTATGGAAAAAGTGCAACATATTTTTTTATTTTACACAAAGAAAAATACTTCTTGTGAACAGCTCAACCATTGAAAAGAGTTAATTTAAGATAGTAATGATTTTTCTACATAAAAAGTATATTTTAATTTGTAAGAACAAAACAGCATATGCAACATACTGACTAATCCTACTGTATGGATTAGCATGGCAGCACTGTTTGTGGAGTTGTTATCAGTAAGGCATTACATGAATTGCAGTTATTACATATGACTCAGAGCAATAATTTAGGGTGATCTGAGCAGATAGTTCATCCTTTGGATTTTAAATAGATACATTTTTCAGGCTACAGTATGATGAAAAGTATATTTTACAATTTGAATCAGTTATGAAGGTAAATATTAAGTTAGTATATTTCGATAAATTATGTCAGTGTCCAGTGAATGACAATTTAATTTGCTCTGACTGGTAACCTTGTTCTTTCATGCCTTGTGTGGCATGTTAGGGAGAAGGTACACAAAGGAATAGTGTAAAGTTGGGAAGCAACTGGCAGGTAGGTTTGCATTTTTTCAGGTTAATTCACTTGATGAAAAGCTGCTGTATGTGATGTGTCATATATCAAAGGCAGGGCATCAGTAATCTTTGCTCAAGGGCACGGGTAACAGACAGAAAGACATGTGAATGAGATGGAAAAAAGCAACTCATCCTTTTCTGCTAACACCACGAAGGAGATAAAGGAAGATTTATGAGTCATCTTGGACCACATACCAGCCAGAAGCATACAGTATTTTTCACATGTTCCAAAAATTGGTGGTAGAAGGTAATCAGACTGTCACAATGTCCATCAGGTACTTTAAGAAGAAATTGGGTCCTTTGGGCTTTTGATTGCACAGTCAGCTTTTTCTTTATGCTGTAGTAGTTGTATTTTTTCTTTTTCTGAGACAAGTAATTTTTAAGTGAAAGAAAGCTTCCTCTGTATTTAAATGTTTTTTAGTTGTTAGCATTACTAATGTCAACCAAAATAGGGACAAGCCAATGATCTGCTATGGGCTGATGCTTTGTTTTAGCTTCAGACTTTGAGGTGACCTATTTCACAGAACCATACATTGTGGGGATTTCCCAGAAATATATCCAAAAGTAGTTATTGCTAATAGGTGGAAAACATTTTTAAAATCAGAAAGTTGAAAAGTCATCTAATACTTTCACATAAGGCTGAATATTGATGTGAGGTGTTTTGTTAATAATATATTCTAAAAAAGAAAATGAGAAAAGCAGCATGAATGGAAAACTTTGTTTAATTTTTATTATTTCACAGTAAAGGATGCCAATGTGATATTTAATACTTGGACATCAGAACCATTTGTTATCAGGACCTGATGGCTAAAAATATAATCTTGGTAAAACTGATTGCAAACTCCTTCCTGAGTAATGATCCTGTACATGACACCGGTCTGAGTCAAGCAGCTGGAGTATTTTTGCAGAGGAGCAAAAGAGGAGAGGGGTTGACCTGACAAGCCAACAGTTTGCATATGCAGATTTTAATTTGCATTCAGCTTCATTTAAGCAGTATTTTTGGAATATTTCACTTTTTCCTAATGACTTTTCTATACTCCTGTGTTGTTTTTTTCCCCCCCATTTCTGATGAATTTGTCATTTCTGAGTAACTGTTAGTGTTCTTATCATTACTCATGTAGCTCACATTTCAGTTTGAAGCAACTTGCATTGTTTCAGCTTTTTATCCACTTCCCACGGTTTGGTGGGTGCTGTGGGCCCCTGCAGAAGCTGTTTGCTCTGGTGGAGCTCCCTCCCTGCCTTTCCCACTGCACTGGGTGCTCCTTGGGGTGCCCATAGCCTTTCCTGTCTGCCTGCCCTGACCCAGTGGGTGGGAGCTGAGCTGAGTTTGAAGCCTTGCAGTGGACAGCCTTTTGCAGCACTTTGTCTGGTCCAGCAACTGACCTCTGGGAGCACTGCCAACCCTTTCTGCTCTCCTGCAGTTTGAACACAGCCTTCCCAGAACTGCAGCTGTTCTTGATGCTCTGGGTCAATAGTTAACTCCTCAGAGGCAGATGTTAATAGAAGCAAGCAGAAAAACTTTGTGCAGTACTGTAAAACATGAGTGCTCCCTAATTAGTGACGTTGGAGGTGTGTTTTCTAGACAAAATTATGTAAACACACATTTATGTGCTTCAATCTCATAAATGCTAATTTAGGCTTAGAACAGTGACTTCTGGAAAACTGGAATTCTGTTAACAGTTTCCCTTCAGTTTCTTGAGTCAGTTTTTTGTCCTGCTCTGGTCCCACAGTCATGATAGACATGGTAGTCAGTTCTGACAAAGAGCCCTTCTGTATTTTGGGTTTTCTTTTCCGCTTTTTCAAAATGAAGAAAAACTCTTTAAGTTTGTCCTTTCTTAAATCATGTCACTTCATTTGGGTGATGAAGTGAGGGACTATTTCCTCTTTATGGCATTGTGGAAAGGAGGTGGGTCTAGTCTCTATCCAGCTTCATCCATCTCTCTTGTTATCCCTTTTGTTTTGTCACTCTACAACTTGAGAATAAGTAAACACATGTATTTCCAGCTTCTTTGCTTCTTTTAAAGGAAACACTTTACTGATTTTTTTCATCTTTCTTCTCTCATTGTTGTGTTCCTGGAAGCCCAGACCAGGTGTATGTTTTTTTCTTAAATGTGCAGTGAAAGAAATGAGAAAATAATTATTTAATCAGTTTAAGCTGAGTTTTGTTTAGCGAATGAAGGTTGATGAAAGAAAGTGTTGCAATACAGTGATTTTTGATTACTCATCATAACTCACTAGTGGCTAAAGCAAATTAAAGAATCTTTTTTAGCTCAATGAACTTAAGAAGGAGATTTTTCTTTGACTGGGCTCACCTTGTTTATGGGTTTACATATGTGCAGTGTAGCATAGCAGTAGTTGTGTGCATACTGGGGCAGCTGATTGGTGGTCAGATGATCACTCTTGTGATTTGAAGAGGGGCAGAAGGACTGTGGTGTAGATACCATTTTTATATTAGGGAATTAGGGGGAGAAAAGAGGCTAGCTCTGGTCCTGAATTGATTCAGCAGTTAAGTCAATTTGTGGGTCTATGTATGAGGTATTTTCCAAATTTTCCAGAGCTATAAAACTGAGGAATATGCACACTCGTGTGAAGGTTGCATATTTAATCAGTAGGAGGGGTCTGTGAAATGGCATTTGTATCTGCATGCTGAATGACTTCTTGTTTGATGAATTTTCCCTGATTTTCTACGTGGAAATGGAGCTCAGAGTTGCTGTAGGCTGGGCTCTAAATTTATCTGCTAGACCACCTTGTGTGGTACAGCAGTATCTTGTCAGATAGTGCAAACCAAACAAGATTGGGCTTGATTAGCCCTGGGAAGGGAAACCCTTAGGGAAAGCCAGTGTTTTCTGAAGGAAGTTGCCCTGGTGATTAGGTGGGTGAGCTCTTCTCTTAGAACTCTGTTTTGGTGGGCATTGGAGGACAGCTTTGTTTTCATGTGCTGTCTTTTAAGCCATATTCTGAGTAATCACTTTTAGAGTATGTCACTCTTCAAAAAAAAAAACTATCAAAAACGCATGGGTGTTTTGATTAAACACCCTGAGCAAATACATAAATCATACCTACTTAAGACTTTCCATACAGTCAGTTTTAATTTCCTGAGTCTCCCATTTCATCTCCCATGTGTCCTACTCTACTACTGCATACACGTTACTAGCTGTAGAGTTGTTGCATCTTCTACTAGGAGATGAAAGTTTTCCATTCCTTTTAAAATAATTAATGTATTTTGAGATACAGTAGAGTGGAAGAAGTAAATGCAATGAAGACATAGTTTTGCAATTGAGTAGGTTTATCTTACTGATGAGAACTTTTAGAATACTGCCAGATTAGTGCTTTTTCACTAGTGAAGATATACTGTTTTCTGGCCTTAGATTTTAATTTTTTTTTAAAATATGTTGAACAGTTTTGAGGAAAAAAAAAATCTTTTTTTTTTTGGTAAAATAGTCTGCAATTTTAAATATGTTTTCAAAGATAGTGAGGGATTACTGTAGTATAAAGCATATAAAGATTTTCCACAAATATGCTGTAAGGTTTGCTATTGGCTGTCAGATGTACCAGCAGCAACGTACCAATGCAACAAGCATCACTAGAATAATGTTAACCTGGGTTTCTCACTGGAAATAGATTTGGTGGATTCATTCCATTTCTTAGGCAGCAAATTTGAAAAAAAGGAGCTGAATATGGGTGATGCAATTGAATTTTTCAGACACCCATGTAAGTCTCAGAATTATAAAGAAATGAGAAAATCCCTTAATTGCAACAAGTTCTCCAATGCATAAAAAGACTGTCTGGCAGAGAAAATTGGCAGTGTGCTGGTGATCAGATGTAACAGCTGGAACACTTCTATTCAAAGTACTTTAGGAGTAATAAACCTAATAATTTATCCACAAACTGCTGTGATAGCTGTAATTCTGCTTTGTTAAAAATCTCTCTTCTCTATACTTATGTATGTTGTATGTATTTCTATTTTGGCCTAACATTCTTACAAACGTGAAAGAGGTTAATGCTATTTTTGATACATATTACAAGCTTTTTGTGTCAAAATATTTTCTCCAAAGTTTAGGATAATTAGTGTATTTTTATGATACTGAGAATTCCTTTATGAATTGCTGTTTGTTGCTACTTCATTTCCATGTTAAATTTCTGTCTTTCAATCACCTACGATGTTGCTTGGTATGTACCTCTTGGAAAAGGTAAGTGTGTGACACTTCACTGATTATGTATATGCAATGACTGTAGATATGTAAATGCAATGACTGTAGATTTGATTTTCTTCTCTTGATCTTTTTTAGAGGTGACATCTACAAATATTGCTTACATTTTTCCCACATGTATTCAGTATGTAAACCAAATCTTCTGTTAAAGAGCAGGACTCATTATGGAGTTATATAGAAAATGATTTCTTTTTCTGTGGATCTCTTATGAAAAAAAAATCTAAGCTGCTCCTTTTTTAGACCTCTCAGGGAAATAGTTTTAAATGTAAATGGTTGATCTTGAAGTGCATTATAAGTCAGCATTGTTCAACATGGCAGTTCATTGATGGTAGTATTTAATTATGTCCATGCTGTCAACCTCTGCAATCCTTATTGCTTTGTTGTAGATCAGATACAAAGTATGAACTTTTCAAAGCTGTAGAGATGAAAGAGTAAACATATTCAAACAGTTCATTCAAATATGCTTAAGGAAAAAAAGAAGATACTACTAGAGATGTGAAGAAGCCTATGAAAACCTGAAAGCATTTTTTCTTTTGATTACAGTGGCAGCCTTAGAGTTCTATCACAGATTAATCTTTATTTAAAATGGAAGAATGCCAGAGAAAGCGTATGATCAAGTAGTTTATTAAATAAAGTTCAAGCCTGTAAATCTGTATTTATTTGCCATTATTAGATACATGAACAAAACCATAATTTTTTTATGAGGAAGTAGAATTGAAGAAACTGCAGTACAAGGCTTGGTTTCTGTTTTTCTTGTTTTGTTTTGGTTTTTTTATGGCCAGTTGACTCCAAAATTCTTTAACTTGTTCCTATATTCATTCCAGGACATAACTTTTTGGCTACTTTTGGACAAAAGGTGCTGGACTACAGAGACTTTTGCTCTGACCCAGTAAAGCTATCCTTACACCACAGTTTTTTCTTGTGTGGGGTAAGAAGGTGGAGTAAATCAGATCTTCAACAGAACTGTCACAAGTTGGCAATGCTAGATTTTTTCCTGTAGAAGTTGTTTGGTTTTGATGTTAGGTTGTTCCTAATAGTTAGAACAAGCTATTTAAAAATCACAAAACAGCTAACAGTCCATTTAGAAATTGGTAAGTGTGCTAGTTTTGTTACTTTCCACAACCGCAGAATCTTTTCCACATCCATGAACATTGCTGACTTTGTAAAAAACTGAAAATGAAATATTAGGTGACAGTCTTGATGGTATTACAGATACGCTGTAAATATATACCCACCTCCACCTTTGACAGACATCATGTGCACTTCTGTCTTTCTTCCTGTTTCTTTCCTTTCTTTTGCATGGAGAGTCAAATGAGTTTGTCTTTTCACCCCGTGGTGCTGTTGGTGCTCTGGATTTGCAGAGCTTCCTCGCTTTTGTCCTGGTAGTGTTGACTTCTCTTTCTGTGCCACTCAACTTGTGCTGTGGGTTTCAGAATTGGGAAGAAGCTGGGAAGCAAATTATTTGGACAGTAGGAAAAGCAAGGATTTCTACCCCAAGCCATGCTTTTCTTCAGGAGTAGTGTTGGCACTGTATCCCTCTCCAGCCTTGCTAACTGCATGGTGTGTTCTGTGAAGTTATGTGGCTGAGATACCTCGTTAGAAAACTCCATAGAGAGTTTATTGCTGTGGAGAATATATATATATATATATATATCTTTTTTTTATGGCTGAATATGGCTGCCTAATACAATGACAAACAGAAGTTCTGTGATATTCCAGAGGAGTAAATTAAGTTTTAGTATCATGAAAATATTAAGTCATATTATTCATCAGAATATTAATTCCCAATGCCACACCCTAGACAAAAAGAAACTGGGGAGGAATGCTGCTTTGGCAGGGAGAATTGCTCATATTATTTATTACCTGAATTTAATTTTAACATTCCTGTATGCATTACTGCTTGTTGTAGAGAAGTTGGGGAACTCTCATCAAGCAGCATCAAAAAGAATTTTTTTAAGTGATATGCATCTGTACGCTGAAGCTGATTAAGATCTGTGTAACATGGAAGGAAAGAAATAAATGTTTCATCATGAAATAGTTTTGGTTTTGAAAACATTCATTATTGAAAGCTGTAGCCTGGTGTGCATATCTTATCTTGATTTGTAATTTTTATTTGGAAAAATAAAAATTACTATTTTTTAGGGTACTTGTGGTTGTAAATTCTGTCCAAAACAGGATCTGAGCAGTCACTGCTTACTGCCCATTATCATGCAGCTGCTTTTGGCCAGCTTTCGTCTCCTCTTCCCCTCTCTCACTCCCTTTTTATTTTTTATAAAGTAATAAAGTAGAAAGTGACAGAGGGATCAGCTTAAAGTAACAAACATATTGGCTTTGATTTTGTATGTGATACTGCAAATGCAACTTCCATTTCACATTACTGTCAACAGAAATCACATTATTGCGGAAGCAGCAGCCCTTGCTTTGGGATTTCCCTGACTGGTGTTTGGGGATGTTGTGTAAGGGAGGACGCCCTTCTCAACCAAAGGGTCACTTTGCTGCTGAGTTCTCTTTATTTTTAGTAATAACATCCAATACAATTGAAAGTGGGGTCAAGGTGAGGCTAGGACACTTTCAAGAAGAGGACGAGGGAGAAACAACAAACAGATGTTCTTTGATGATAACTGTTGAAGAGAGAGGATTTGGCTGAGAGATCTGTAGCTTTCACTTGTTGAGAGCCTTTAACTTGAGCCAGTGGTGCTGTTTTTCACCCCCCAGAGTAGTAGTGTACCTGCTGTTGCTATCAAGCCACTTGCCAACAGTGGCATCTGTTCAGTGTAGACATCAAGAATTTGAATGTCAATATCTTTTCCTTGAAATGAATGGGAAAGTATTTGTCACTCAGCAGCAATCATTCTTCAAATAAAAGGTTAGCCAGACAGAGCCCTTAATCAAAGAGTCGGTCTTTTCTGTCAGCAGTGCCTTTTAAATAGCAATGATGAAGGCTGGCTGTCAGTGAATGACTTGATGAGCTAGGTGATTGATCTGCATAAATCATTTTCCTTTAACATTGTCAGTGAAAAGTAAATTGGTGGGATTTTGGGGGGTATTAGCTATATTGACATTAATATATAATATTTTAGCTGTGTTCTTAGTCTCAGAGTTTCCATTAAAAAGTGAAAATTACATAGGATCTTAGCCTATATTATCCTAATGATGAAGTATTATTGTTATTGCAATTACCATGCAAATTAAATTCAAAAGTTGAACATGTAACAGATTTTATGAGCTGCAAGAGAAATACTGTTAGTAAAGGAATTAGGAGGAAGCTGTATCATTTAGTTAAATTTGCAGAAGCTTTTGATTTGAAAGGCAAAAATCAGCAGTGTAGTTTAGAAGTATAAGCTTGAGATGTTAATTATGTTATTTGCTTCAAAAATAGCAATAGATGCAATTTCCTAAATATTGGAAAATCCTATATATTGAGGGCTTTATTGTCACAGTGAAGTGCATTCTCTGTCAGCTTCTCTGCCTTAATTTCAGTGCTTCTGATGTAGCAATTTTTTTGGGTTTCCTTTTGTTTTGAGGAGTGCCTGGGGCATACGTTACTGACTATTGTGATGTTGCCCAGCTCCTGCTGCTCCCATGAATAGTAGTGGAAGTTCAGTGCCTGTCGCCGCCTCTCGCCTCTCGTTTGAACTAAAGCTCTGGGGTGAGGGGGACTTTAAAAGATGCAAATCATACTTAGCTATTTAATGTGCTTTAGACATCTCTTCCTAAATACCAGTTTGGTTAGTAAGAAATTGTTGCTTTTGAGGCTAGGAAATACTGGTTATTCTAGACACAGTTCAAACCATTGCTCAGTTGCTCTTTTTCCACTGTCTTCAGATTAGTTTTTATTTTTAGATTGTGTGTTCAAAAACCTGTGAAGTAACACTCACATGAACACCTCCCCACCTCTACCCTGTCCCCAAAGGCACAGAATGATCAGTTGGATGACATTCCCTGTGTGTGAAGCCTTACTCAACATATACACAGACACTCTGCAAAAGACCTGTTTCAGAGAAATCTGCATTCATGGGGCTCATGGATGATTTGCCAGCTTTTTAATCTGTTTTTGTAAAAAAAGCTCTATTTATAATATGTCAATTCCTGCTGCCACTGTCCAACACCATTATACAGGAGGACCTGAGCCAGCAGGACTGAGAAATACAATAATACAAAAGAAGGTTCTCTCCTACCCCTCCTTCCCTCCCCTGCCAATTTGGAAACATAATATTATTGATTAAGTATCAAAGTGTTTGCAAATGTACATTATATGTCTTCATGCACTATTTAAATTGCAGCATTTATACTTCTGTAGGTAATTCCCAGCTGGCATTCTTGGGTAACTAAATATACGTCTCTCTAGGTAGGAATGGAGTTTGGATGTGTTGGAGTGGATAGGAGTGAACAAATACAGGATTTCCCAGTGTGAACTTGGCTGACGAGAATAATTTCTGTGATGTTGCTTCATTTGTAGTTTTCTTGCGTTGTGGTTTTATTTTGTTTTTCCCCAGAACTGACTGCATTTAAGGTGCAGTTCAGATTGATTGTCACTGAAGAGTACTGAATAAGTAGTTGCAAAATGACTGTTGAAACTTATTTTTTTTCATGTTGCTCTAACTTTGATTTTTTGAGGTCTCTTAGCACATGTGAAAAAAGCTTGGTCTTGTTGATCACATCCGTAAGTTTTCTGTCCTCTCACTGTGTGTGGTGTTACAGGTCAGAAGCACCCACTTTGGCTGCAGATCTTACTGTTGAATAAACTGCTGACCCAGATGACAGGAATAGTCTTGTTCTGTGGTTTAGCTTTGTTTACAAGCCCACAATGGACAGACTTCTGATATGCCAAACTTTATCTGAGTTTTCTTTTTCTTCTCCAGCAAACAATATGATACTTTGCTATTTACTAGATTGCCCAAGTCCTTAAATTCCATAGCCTTTGTTTATTCTCTGTCAGTTGTTTGCCCCTTTCACTAATAGCTTGGCAATGTCCTTCGAAGTTTTGCTCAAGCTTTTAATCCTATCACCTCTCTCTTATCAGTCAGTTGTTGAACCTTTGATTGTATGCCTTTATCTAAAATCAATGAGCTCCATGACAAAAGGTAAAAATTTAGGGCTTCTTGTTATTAATCCCATTTTCCCACAGCTTCTTTTTGTCCAGTCACGCTCCTCCAAGTCTTTCTCTGACTTATTTGAGAAAGAAAGGTAGTGGTAAATATAGTTTCTTGATTCCATTACTCTCTTCCACCTTTTTGTTCAGTGTTGCAGTGGGATTATGAAGTATTCTGTACCTCTACAAGAAGTTTACTGTTTTTTGTGGGTATATTGCTACCAGCTATTAGATTTCATTAGCCACTTAAAACAGTGAAATTGCTGAATAACCTTTTTCATAGAACTAAAGATCTTCAAGGAAAAAAAATTCAAAATGAACAGAGATGACAAGGGTGTTTGGGAGGAGAGCATTGCACAGCACCTTGGCCAGGATGCAGGAATAAGGCAAGTAGCCAGGGAGGATGGAGGTGTGGGTTTTGGGAAACACATTCCGTGCTAGCTCAGGGTGCAGCTGCAGGTTGAGCTCTGAGTGGGAGCCCAGTCCAAGAGGTCGTGAGCTGCCAACACTTGGCATAGTGAAGGGCTCAGGGAGCTGTGTCCCAGCCAGGGGACAGCTCACTCAGGGACACGGCAGGAGCCGAGGGCTCGGGAGCAGGAGTGAGACTTTCCTGCCTGTGGACTGAGAAGGAATTGGAAGCACCAGTTGGAGCTATTTCTGTATTAGTGCACCTTGAATAAATTTGTTTATGGAGTGAGAGTTCTGAAATTCTGCAAAGGGAAACCTGGGGTTGAGCTGGTGAGGAAACCTGGTCTGATTGTGTGGCAGATGGGTAGGGAATCAAGCAGGGACCCATCAGCTCATTGGAGCCTGCCTCCTCAGTGGTCAATAAGGGAAGCTTCCTTAATATAAAAATGCTCTTTGAGCTCCTACTCTGGCAAAATCTGTCTGTAGTAGAGTCCTTAAAGTTACTGTACTACCTAAGAGATACTTCATATCTAATGCAAATGCACAGACTGCTTTTGGTGGATGTGAAACATAGCAGTGTCTCATAAAGGTTTTCAGTTTCACTATTAGTATCTTTGATACTGACTTCATATAAATATTTGTATTACTATAGCTTGATTTTTAAAAAAGAAACTTATCTGTCTCTTCATAGCATTGTGTTTTACACATTTAGCAAGAAAATCAGCTGCTAACTTTAAATACTGATAACTTTGTGTAGCACAGTACAATTCTTTCTTAGAACCTTTACATTCTTATTTCTTGCTGGTTTAGACCATAACTGCACACCAGTGTAGGCATCTGTACTGTAAAGCAAATGTATATACCTTAAGGTATGATATATATTGTATAGGATGGTTGATGTTAAAGCAATATTTTAATATTTTGAAGCAATATTCAATTAATTGATCCCTAAGTTGGGACAGATTAAGTGGTGGGAATTTCCTTACACCAAAGCTTCTCTGGATTTTTTTTTAAGATAGTAACAGTAGGTACTCTGCTGGGATATCTTTCTCTGTGTGTATGTCATGGTCTCAAACCATGACCATATTCTTTTATAAATAGAACAGCTTATAATTATTGGAATTTTTTTTGGAGCCAACCTGTTTTTTATTTAAGTATCATAGTGCATACTGTGCTGAGTTTGAATGCTTATTTTTTTTTTTAACAGATGAATTATAAGCAATAAACTGTAACACCTCATTAAATTTCTGTTCGGCAATGACCCCCTGATTTTAAGGAAGTTTTGGCCTAACACTCTGGTCAGTTCAGTCAGTAATTCATCACGTGACTTCTTATAAACGATTTAAAATCATGTTGAAAACTAACTGATAAGCTTGCTATTATTCAGCCTAGCAAGGGTTGAGTAAGAATTTGCTGGAAGTTGGCAAAGTCCTCTTAAAAGATCATTTCCTACCACAAAAACCTAAAGGGTTGCACAGATGTGTAGTTAAGTATTCATTATGAACATGCAAATAATGCTTTCCCAAAGGAACAGTCTTTGATTTTTGAAACTGCTGTTGCTTTTTTTGGTAGCTGTCATGAAACATGCCTTTGCATTGTTAAAGTGTCTTTCAGCAGATCTCTCACAGAGAGACAGAGAAGACCATAGGAGCAGGCAGATTTCTGTTTTGTGTAGACATGACTTTAGATTTTAGGCAAAATTATGAACACCTGGGAAACTAAATAAAGCTAGGGAACATTTCTTTTATTTGATTTCAAGATGGTTGAAATGCTGAGTTATCTGGTTGTTTATACTGTGATTTTAATTCTGATTTCTACTGACATAAATAGGTATGAGAAACAAAAAGTAACAGCAGCAGTAATAAAGAACACTGGGATTCACTGGCTTGTTGTACCAAGACTTGGCACTGGACTCTAGTTAATCTTAGCAATGGGAGAAGTTTCTATCTGAAGGTTATTTTGAGGAAAAAATGCTACCTCTAGGTAATAGATCCCAAGTTACAAAGTTCAGTTTTATTTTTGGAGGGCAGGGAGGAAGAGATTGTATTGTTTTCTGAGTTGTGAGCCTACCACTGCAAAATGTTGAATTTTCTCCAATTAAAGTTCTGCAAAAAATTACGAAGAAGTTGAAGTGTTAGACTGGAAATAAAAGATTGGGGGAAAGGTGGAGGAAATTCATAAGCAGATTTCCTAACAGAAATATTGTACCCCTGTAACTATTCCCTAAATTCTCTCATAACTTTTAGTGTCTTCCTGACAGTCTAGCTTCTGCAGCAGGTGCTCTTTGAAATTCTTTGATCTACACCATTGTTCATTGTCTAGTGTATTAAGCATTGGTTACTGCTTTTCCACACCCTTGGAAATTGAATGTGTTTTGTTAGAAACGCATCTGTGTTCATAATTATAAAAGTACTGCTTGAAGATTTGTAGATGTAACCATTTAAAGAGAAAAAAAATATCAGTGGTTTTAAAATCCATGAAAATGGATTACATAACATGCAGTGTTCTGGGACAGTATTTAAAAAGCATAAATTATTCTTCCCATATGATGCAGTTGTGGTTTTTTTCTTTTGTAAATTTGCTTGGTTTGGGTTTTAATTCTCTCTTCTCTTGGAACACTTAAAGATTTGAACAAGATTACTCATATTGTTAGAATATCTGAAATTGCCTGCTATTTTGTCCTTCTCATCTCTTAGTGGTTTTAGAAGGTGCCATGAATATGTCTGAAAAAGCAGGGGATTCCTTGGCTGCATTTCTGTAAAGTGTGTAGCTGTGTGTTGCAGAAATTACTTCTATGACTTGGTCAAGGTTTATAAAAGTGTATGAAGGAAGAGTTTATAAATCATCCACATTAAGGAGAAGTCTTATGTTTTTATACTTCATAACAGGTATTTCCCTGAGATTACATTCTATCTGAAGCATAAGGGCCCCTTCTTGATTCCTAGGGTGGTTGTATGGCTAGTCTAATGCTATAGGGAAGGCTTGTAAGCTTGCCAGAATGTAGTAATATAAGACATTCAAAGGGTTTATGCTTAAAATTATGTTTTCAACAGATGAGAGGTGGTCATATTTTGTCTATGGCAGGATTTCTTGAATACTGGTCATGTAAAAGAGCAATTCTAGCTTTTTCTTTTTTTTTTTCACTGACTGTGAAGTGCTATTGCTACTGTTGGCGGCATTCTCTTCCCTACTAGCACCTCCATGATGAGACACTTCATTTCACACTGAACTCCAGTTTATCACATAGCAATTTTTTGAGGGGAGGGGGGGGGGGAAAGTTTATCTTGTCTTTATTGCAAGAACTTCCAACTCAAGAAAGGCAGAAGAAAATCTACTTTACCTTGGCTCTGTCAACAAGACCTAAGAGTCATATTGTGGCTTGTTTTGTATCCTTCTGGTTCAGATATGGAAGGAAACACACTGATAACAAAAAGCATTTATGGAAAGTTGAATGTAAAAGTGGCAGCTTCTTATTCATCAGATCTGTTCCCTCTTTGAATCATGAGCATGCCCTCTTTGGCTTTGGTGGGGAGATAATGTGGTTGCTCCTAAGTCCTCGTTATGTGGAGCTCAGAAGCACAGAAGAGCATGGGCTAGATTCTCACCTAAATTATGAGTGGTTTTGTACTTCAGGTGATCTGGGAACAGAATTGAGCTTGGTTTTCAGATCCTGGGATAACTTTGTATAGCTGTCAATTATTGAAGAAACTGATCTGGCAATTAGTGAAGCAATGAGAAGTGTGGAATGCCACAGGACCACTTAGCAGTTGCTTTTCAGGGGATGTTTATACATTCATAGAAACATTCCCTGGGGTAAAAAATGCATTGAATGTCGAAAGATAGGTATCATATAAAGTCTTGGCTTCACAACTAGTAAGCAGCCACCTTTTAAAAGACAGTTTTCTTTAACGTACAACAAAGGAAGAGAAAAAAAAATTGTCCATTTTGAAATTCTTCACCTTCTTAGTTTTGTTCTGATTCCCCCTTCTGTCCTGTCAACACTGTAGTTCATGTTTCTGGTTTCATTTATAACCATTTCAACTAACCTTGGTACAGAAGCTATGTTTACTTCACAGCTGCAGTTATAAACCAGGCTTTGTAAAAGATGTGCTGGTTCTCAGAGCAGGCTTTGCATGGGAATCCTTTGTCTCTCTATGCTGACTAAAGTGTTTAGCTGAAAGAGTTCAGAGTGAATGAAAATGGCTTCCTGTCACTACTCTTCCAGTATTCAGAAGTATACATATATCTTAAAAAGATATATGCAAGTGGTATTCTAGGATCAGTTTAAGTCTGGTACATTTTTTGGTAGGAATATGTCAAGAAAAAGTTATGTATTAAAAGGTTCAGGTTTATATCTTCCTTGGACTTCAGCTGAAAATTATATACATAAAATAAGAAAAGAAAGCAAGACGATGGCTTTAAAAACTGTTGTGAGGGGAGGGGGCATACTGTACATATAATCCTGTTCATGCATACATACATATTTGATATGGACAGGCAGTCATATTTTCTTCTACACAGATCAATCATTGTCTTTCAATTCCTGTCTTGTCTGGCATCTGCTGACCCATGCTTTAATTCTGTCAGGTCAGAGATATACGGGCCTTTGTAGTGTGCTTGTACTTCATGTCATGTCCCAGCATTGTTGTACATCTTGTTTCAGAGATATTTTGCTGTAATGTTCTGTGACCTTTTCCATTGAGTGAGGCAGTTGGAGAGCCACTCAGTGAAGGAAAATTGAGCTGTTTTATTCCTCCCTGAGGAGCCTCGTGTTTCCTTTCCACCATTCATTTGAAAGCTATCATTTTCTTGATTTTATAGCTGAAAAAACACCATTGATTCACTGGATGCTAGACGCTAAGAGTCCTCCTATTGACATGCCTATTGACAGTTTTCAGTATATTCTGTGTCTAATTATCACTCTTGGCTAAATGATACACCTTGTGGACTTGAGAGATGGAGTCAATAGCGCTCACTGTATTGTTCTAGCAGCCCCTGTTGAGGTTGGTGTCAAAGCACTGTGATTTATGCAATCAGAAAGAAAATTTCTGTTGGTGTACTGCATAATTAAACAAAGTACAGAGTGACTGGTGGCAAAACCAGCTCTGCCAAAGTCATCAGCAAATGAGAAAAGATCTCTTCAGTAAATGGCTGAGACATTGAAGAATCTCTTTTGGCATCTTGCGTTTTTCAATTTTCAAGCGTTCGATTTTTGTTGGAGAGGTTTTTTTTTCTGCTTTCCATCTCTTCCATTAGATAGTATTAAAAACTAAGCATATTAATTCATGTCTATGTTAGTAAAGTTATGCTGCTAATGCTGTTATAGATGGGCATACGGGTACGTTTTAAATGACTATTTTAAATGAAGAATCTAATTATGTGGTTTGCACACTGAGTCAGGAAGAAAAGTGGCTGCTCTTGGGTTTTGGAAAGTGCAATTGTTACCACTTTATCTGTATCCAGTTGTTGGTCATGAATGTTCATAAATGCTGTTTTTATTTAATGTGATTCAATGTTTTGGTTTGCTCTTAAGTGTTAGATTTTCAGAGAGAGGATGTGAAACAGCCATCTATGGAGTGGTACACCCTTTGCATATGTTCAGGTTTGCTTAAAATCTAGACATTTGTATTCAAATACGTGTTCAGTGTATCAGTACATTGCAATCTTAAGAAGATTGAGATTTTTTTTCAGAAATGGCATCAAATAATATGGCTCAACATTATGAGCTACCTTAGAATTTGGGTGTACTAGTTGTGTTTTTTTGGTTTGGTTTGTTTGAGGTTTTTTTTAGGGTGTTTTGGCAGTAGGAATTTTGTGAAGCACCTATACCAGTGCTTTGTGTCAGCTGTTTTATTTATTGTTGGTTAGTGGAAGCAGGAGGAAACCTTATATATCAATAGCCAAACTCTCTCCAGAAGAGAGTTATTTGTGCTTTTTTAGTCATGACTAACCAATTTCTCATTATACTTTTGAGACTCTGAACCATGTTATTCAGGGCTGTTCCAGTGAGTATGAAAAACAGGATACTTGGTGTTTCTTTCCTCCTCACTAGAGTAGTCTCCACTAGCATTCATTGTGGAAGAAGGAAATTGAAGGCAAGCATGTGACTGCAGCAAGAAACCAATCACAAGGCATCTCTGGAACCATCCAGATATGAGTTCCAGGGCTGATTTTCTCCTCCTTCCCAGTAGTACAGTTACTCCCCACTGCAAAGGAATAGGTGAATAAGTGAGGGGGAGTGGTGTGGGGGTGAGGAAGTTGAAATAGTGTTGGTTTAATGTATGCTTTTCCTTCCCCTCAATTTTTACTTTCATTACTGTTATGGTAATAGACTTGAAAGAAATATGTCAACAGTGTCTGGAAATGTCTAAAGTTATTGAAAGCACAAAGATCAAGACATTCAATTACCAACTCTGAAGAGAAGTATGGACAAAATACCTAAGGGCTGTTGCTTTTGTTTTCCTTTTTCTCTCAAACATGTGAACTCATACTGAACTACATAGTGCCAGATCAAGCTGCTGCTTGATTCCTTATGTTGTTAGTGTGTTTTTCACAAGATTAAAGTCGGTATTTGCACTAAAGCCACCTTACACTGCTGCAACTATCATTTCTGTTAATGCATACAGATATATTCTGGAATAGATTCATATCACTTTAGAAACCTTTGCAATATCTCTTCTTTCTCATCAGATCTGAGTACAGATGAGTTGAAACACACATCTGGTTGACGGTTTCTATCCAATGACTTTTGCCTTCTTTCTTACCTATTGATGTTTGTCGCTTAACTGTATCATAAAGTAAATATTAACTATATTTTGCCCCCTTTAAAATAGGATGCCCAGACAGACCAATACAAAACTGTGGCTGCATTCTAGTTTTCCCTCTATGTATTAATACCATGCAGAAGTAATACTGTTTCTGCAATTCTCATTTCTCATGCAATCTGTGGGGTTTTTATTTTATTTTTTTTTAATATATCCAATTCACAACTTCAAGCTGAAGAATCCTGCAGCTGTCGTTGTTATACAAACAAGCTTGTGGAAAACCAGTGCAAGGCTGAACTAGCAGCAAGCATATGGAGTGCTCGTTTTGGAGTGGTAGAAGGGAAAGAATGCAAGGCTGCATTTTCCCTCTGGGATTGTCAAGAAAGGTAGAGCCCTCTGAGAGAGAATCCAAAAGCACAGCAGATCAAAGTGTGTTTGTGACTGGAATGCCCTAGGGTTAGTGCAGTGTGAGGTGTAGCTTGGCAAATCACCATGCTTACAAACAAAAGAGTGTACTATATTCAAATCTTCCTCCAAGCGTTTCAGCATTTCAAAATGACAAATTATTGTTTTTGTTATTTCTGCATTTGGAATTGTTTATGCATTTCAAATGATCTGTAAAGTGAATTGTGTGCACTCAACAAACTTCTTCTTTAAAGTAGGCGGGTTGGAAAAAGTGATGCAGTCACATTAAATGCCAACTACTCTGTTCTTCATTCGGTTAGACAAACAGTAGCCTAAAAAATGGCAGTGGATTAAATTGATATAATGACAAGAATTCACATAGTATACTGTAGATGGGAAGAGGAATAAAGCAGTGGCTTTGAACTAATGTAATGCACTTTGATCTGCTATACTTGAAATATCTGATATACCTGTATTTGTGATGATTCCAAACAGGCTCACAATATGGTAAATGCAGTTTTTACAACCTGCTGTTTAATTTTAAAGATTGATCTATTTCATCTAGGCAACATTTCATAAAAATAAGCATAAAAACATGTTTGTTTGTTTGAATTAAACCTCTACTGAAGATTTCACAACAATGTCTCATTGCTAATATGTGTATTGAACAGAAAGATTAATGGAATATATGATTACTTGAGGGTTTTAAATTATTCATTTGATGAAGGCATGTTCTTTTATAAAGAGGAAAAGCCCAATTTTTCTGTATTTATAAAGCATTCAGTTTTTAAGACTGTAGCAATTTCAAGGTGGTGTTTTTGGCACAAGGGAATCGTATTGGAAACTAAAAATATAAAGATAAAATTCTCCAATGCATTAAATATAGGGACTTCGTTGTCTAAGTGTGCTGATGAATTAACGAGATCTTGCTAATTTTTTTTTCAGAGTCAGTTAATCTGCAGTTTTGGATTGGTCTTTCCCTCTTGAAATATCCCAAAATACATTATTATTAGGATTGAATTGTAATACTTCAATATTTGCTAGTACCCAATTTCACAAGTGGTTTCACTTGAAATCAGCAGATCCTAAATGGAGAGTAAGATATTACTGCTTGAGGTTGTTCACATTATAGTCACAATTCAGCCCATAAAGTTAGTCATGGTTTTAAGACCCTGACCCTCCCTGGATTTTTTTTTTTTCCTTTATATTTTAAGGACTGTTGTAATCTCTAATTAGACTAGTTACAGGTCTTTTCACAAAGAATTTTAAAAAAAGTTCATAAATAGTATCAGACCCTGTTAATATTGTTTACACCTATATTGATAAAATAAATGTAATATAGCACATCAATTTTCATTTGCTCTAAAGTTCAAGGAATACTATTAATGGATAGGAAATGTGTATTGTGGTATTTTTTTACTATGGAGTTAGTAACTGTATTCATTTTAACAAGTTTTGTGATAATATTTGAAGTTCACCATTAAAATAGGAAACAGTAAGGGAGATAAATGTCAGGAATTATTATCTCAAGAAAAATCTTACTCTGTTCTTGTTTTACACAGCAGACAAACTGTGAACTCCATACTTGAAACTTATAGCCACTTTTATTAGCATTTTTGCCACCTTTAGAAGTCCATCTGAGTAAAGCAGCAGTGACAGTGTGGCCTCTCTTGATGTCCTGTGGAGTAAATGAACTCTGAAAGTGTTGGAAGGAAGGAATGAAGCAAATTAATTAACAATTATCTTAATTGGTTTTGCTTCAATCATGTCATATGAACAATCAAGTGTATTCTGTCAGTGATACGAATATTGGTTGTGAAATCACTGGTTTTCCCATTCTTGAGTCAGATGGTAAATCATATTATGGAAATCTAATCTGTCAGAACCACTGTAACCACACCAGGAGTGCTTTGTGTTTTCCTTATGTCTCTGGGGTACCTCTCACTGTCCCTGTGAGAAGGTAACCAGCAGAGAAATGAAGAGAATTGTGCGTTTCCAACTAGCTTTCAAATGCAAAAACTACTTATATTTCCAGACCGAGCTTGTTTGTGCAGAGGTTTTTTGTTGGGTTTTGTTTGGCTTTTCTTCTCCCTGTGTAAATGCATTTGTACACATTGATGAGATACCCCTGAGCCTTCGCTTCTCCAAGCTGAACAGTCCCAGCTGTTCCTCTTCTCACCTGAAAGACTCTTGTGTTCCTTAATTGTCTTTGTGGCCCTTTACTGGCTGTGCTCCGGTGTGTCCAGCGCTCTGGATATGGCCTCACCTCTGCCAAGCAGAGGGAAAGGCTCACTTCACTCTACCTGCTGTCAACCTTCCAATGCATCCCAGGAGTCTACAAGCCTCTGTTCCAGGGGCACACTGTTGGCTCCTGTTTGGCTTGGGGTCCACCAGCGTGGAATGGTATCATAAAATCAAATCCTGAATACAGCCTTTCATCATTTCTCCATGCCATTTAACTTGTCCAACAGCATGTTGGTCATTCAGTTTCATCATTACTTGCATAATATTAGCAAGGAACTGCTTATGCTATAGATACTGGGGACTCCTGTGAACTGTGATGTTTGAGGTATGTCTTGTGAAAGAGCTCTGGAACCACATTGTGTTGCAGAAGTTTTTATTTAAGACTGGATCATTTTCTTACTAGATTTACTTGGTCCATCTGGGAACCTTGTATTATTTCTAGTAATGAAAATACATACATTTATGTAAATTTTAGATGGTAGGTTCTGTTTGTGCGTCTGTGGAAAGAAAGAATAATTCTTGCCCCATTTGGCACACACTTTGAGGTGCAGGGAATGGGTAGAGAATGAAGGATAGAAGTGCACGCACAAACCCAATCTTTGTATTGCTGAGAGTTATTGGTTTGGCAAAAGTGAGGGAAATAAATTTGATGTTGGTAGTGCCCTGAAATGACTGTAAATGTTTGATTTCCTCAGCATTATATAAGGTCAGTAAAGTCAGAGTCACAGCTTTCATTGTATGGATCCATAATTGTTATGGTTACAGCTGGGGTATCTACTGCCATGTATGATTTCACTACAACTCTGTTAAGGCCCATGTGCTACTGAGACTGGGGAAGACCAGTGGGTTGGCCAGGGTTTTATAAACTTTCTTTGTGTAATGTCTGGCCTAGCCTAGCAGCAGTAACTCAGTGGTGGGTTTGGCTTGCCATCAGGGCAAGCATCCCGGCATATTTAGGTGTACAGTGTACCACCTTTTACATGGAATCTGGAATATAACAACCCACTAGCCAGTCTTCTGCTCCATTTACTGCAATTCGGCATGCTCAAGAGAGACCCTGTCGTGTCAGCAATCTGCTGTTTTGTTCTGAGCAAAACTGTTAGCTACTTCAGCTTTAAGTCTTTCTTCTAATATTTCCTTGATTAAATACTGCTGATTCTCACACTTCAGGCTGCAGGCAACTTGTTGTCCATATGCCTCTGGCAACTTGCACACTCCTGGCTCTATCACTTTGCTGCCTACTGCTTCTACAGATGTCTGGTGCTTTCACTGCAGAAATGAGTCTCGGTGTCTGTAACAGCAGTTGGAAAAGAGGAGGAGCTGCCAGGCTGCTGGGTTTTGCTGTTAGGCACTGATAGTGAACCAAGCAGAAATGGGAATAGAAGCCACCAACAGAATGTCTAATGGCTGAACAGTTCCACAAATTAAACGATCTTTTAAATACTGTAGGCACTGGTGGAAGGTATCAGAAACCTTATTTAAAATACTTCATATGAGATTTATGTGTGACCTCTGTCAATTCCTTACACTATCCCTGTGACTGCTGATAGGGAATTGAGTCCAAAATATTCTTTGCATGACATAACTATATATTGTGGGAAAAGTCTGGGAGACATAAAAATTTTCTTAAAAACAAAAGCAGCAGCCCTTTATTACCCACTAATTAATAACTAATTGCTAACAAGTGATAATGCTTCCTGCTACCTAAAAATTTCTAGTGTTCAATGGATATGTATTTAATGAAATGAAGCCATGTGCTCTTTGTCACTAGATGTTATTAAAATGTTCTAAATTTGGATTGAAATGTATTTAGAGGTTCACAGTAAGGTTCTTGATAGAGGTAGTAGGGTAAAGTAACAATAGTAATTTTTTTTTTTGTTATTTCTCTCTTCTTGACTTTTGAAGATGATATTTAGAAAACCATCCTAAACAAAAATAGTCACATTTTGACTAAAGAGAGATTACCAACTGAGAACACATAGCGTTTTGACAGAACCAGATCAAAATGCTTTGAATTTTGGAAAGTGTTTTTCTCCTGCTATTGAGTACTCTGATGAAAGAGGAACTGTTGGCATTTTGAAAGCAATTCTCTGTACATAGTGGGGATTTCCAATTAGCACATTTAAAGACTTGTATGAGATGATGCTTAAAAATGGGACATTACAAAACGAAATTATGTCATTGCACTTTCTAATAGAGTTCTGAGAAAAGCCAATGTATGGCAGTGCATTTCATGTGCTTGTCTGAAGTCAGTGATTCTTGTTTTCTCTTTTCAATTACAGCAAACCTTTCATAATTATCTAAAAGTTGTATGTAAATAGTGCTGCAGGTCATATAACAGGTATATTACATGCTGTATGTCATGTATGGGGCAAACCTTGTTTGAAATACAAACATTATGAAGATAGCCAGGAAATGAAGATTGGATGAGTGCTCTTCTAAATGGCAATTGTACCAGCTAGGCACAGTGAAGAGTCACTGTCCTCCCAAAGTGGTGGTGCTTGGACAAAGGCAAAAAGTTAAGGAAGTGCCAGAGGATAAATTATAGTTACATAATGACAAATCTGTAGTTGATTGACTACAGATCATAAGCAAACTTAGCACTGGCAATGCCTGCAAACAGGCCTGGACCTAATTTGTTTAATGATTGAAGAAGTAACTGTGGAGACCCTGAAGGGGAAATGCTATGCTTTTAGTCTCTAGGTAATTGGAAAGGATCATGGAGGCTCTAATTATGCAGCCCATACTGACATTGCTGTATAATTCTTAGGGCAGATCTCCTGGACTTTAGTGGGGTTATTTCTGTGAGTAGTCTAACAAACAGTGATTTCAATGATTCATTAAAGTGTCCAGGTATAAACCTGTTTTCTGTCATAAACAGTATTTCTCAGCTGAAGATAGTTAAAAGCCTTTTCATTCCAAAAGCAGTGTGGATGGTAAGTGCAAATGAGATTTTTATAACTAGTTGTCACTCTTTTGCACACTAAGTTTAATTATCAGAAAAAGAAATATAATTTACAATATTTACACCAAAGGTTAAAGACATGAAGTACTTTATTATGCAAACAATGACATTTTAACAACGGGATGCATCCTGAAGGGAGCAGTTCTTTACCTCTACCTTTGTTGGCTGGTGTCTGACAAGTCACCTTTGAGCAGAGAGTATTAGATGGTTGTACTCAAAGCTAGCTTTTGCTTCCAGACTAGATCTTTAAAAAAGTTTTCTAAATTTATGAATGCATTTTACAAATTACATTCTACAATGGGAGAAGTAAGGAATATGTCTTCATCTTTAACTTACTTTTTCAATATATGATATTTAACAAAAACAAATGAGTAGTATAAACACAGCTTGGTCTGCAAGTCTGTCATAAAACCCTAGGGCACTGTCAAGCTAAAAAATACTTTTCCCTTAATAGTGCCTTGATTTTCTGTTTGGTGTCATTAGTAGCAGAAATATGTAATGGAACAGTCTCTCTTAAAAGATCATTTGGCTTTGTACTACCCTTTTCATGTGTTTTTCAGAGCCGGTTTTGGCTGGCCTGGGGAAAGCTGGGGCTGTATACCCTATGAATTCCCTGTGTCTTGTTTGTACTAGGGTGACTTAGGCTGCCTGGTTTGTGTTGGAGCATGGGGGGACTCTGCTGTGAGTTCTGTTGGGATGTCCAGCTGCAGCTGACAGAGTTCAGGGAGGAGCAGCTGTTGCCTGTAATCTTTGCCCCAGAAAAGGCAGCTCAGCAGTGTGTGAGCACAGACTGCTGGATGCCTGTAGTGGCAAGACCCTTTCTGAGCTGTAGTGACTTGCTAAGAGTTTGTAATGCAAATAAGATACAGCCTCCCAAGGTGAAGAACATGATATAAAGTTAGAGCAGAGTGGAACTGATACAAAAATTGTGGTTTAGACATGCGAAACAAGTTAGTTGGATTTTTGTGTGGCATGGTATTCTCCCTCGACAATGTATTTTAGCAGGTTTGGGTCTATCCTTGCCTTTACTGATACTGTGGATAATTGTACTCACAGGGCTTGGATTGTCTTGATCACTATTTGGGAATTAAGAGAAACACATCTGTTTGTGTTGCAAAATGTTCTTTGCAAGTTACATGTCTTAACCAACAGGAGTTTGAAGGAGTAACCCAGCCCTGCCTTGTTTATTTGGGATGTCTTCCTTTTATCTTCTCTGATGTTGTCTGCTTTATTTTGAATCTGAAAACAAAGAAAGAGCTTCTGTCTTTAGTAGTCTTTGACTTTGATCCTGTTGTTGTTTCCTTGTGAAAGAAAGAAGAAATCTGAACCCATGGGTGTGCTTATAGAATCAGGGCTATCAGTTGGAATCCAGATCTTTGCATTAGGAATTTTCTCCCTTTTTCTCTCACTCTTTGTGGGCTTTGCTCCTAGGACTTTGAGATCCTAATGTTGATTCTGAGGGCTTGATGTTCTTAATGATACTTCACAAATCATACAGAGAAGTTTAGAAGCAAATAAAAAATAAATACTAACAGACTCTTCCAGAATTAAAGAAAGATGACTTGGAATCTTCAGAAGCATGTCATCTATTTGGCCATTGTTGGTTTTTCTCATATAAGAAGGAGCTACAAGAGTCTGGGGAGATTTTCCCTGCTATAACAGTGATAATTTGCAACTTGGAACTCAAAAATAATGTTGTTGCTAGTGTCTCATGCTCTATCTCACTACTGAACAGGCTGCTAACCAGGGTTTTTTAATGTTCATGTGCTTATATTGTAAAATAAAATACTGAAAAGGATATGTAATGCAATTTTTGACAGGTTTAAAAAAACCCCAAAGCACTGAGCTTTGGATTTTGTGTGGGGAGAGATCCACACTAGGGATGAGTTGTCTGTTGTGTGTGTATGCTTATGGCTGTGGTGGTTTCACAGTAGGCCAAGGTTATTGTACAGACAACTTTATGCATATTTTTATCCACACCTGACAGTTTGTTCATTTTTCAAACCTGTTGAACTGTGGTGTGTGTATATGCTGATGGCTGTGGTGGTTTCACAGTAGGCCAAGGTTATTATACAGACAGCTTTATGCATATTTCTGTCCACACCTGACTGTTCATTTTTCACACCTGTTGAACTGTCTTTCTCTGTGCCAGGAAATATTTCTGACTTTATTCCCGTTTCTTAACACTCTAGGTGTTCGCTGGACCCTTTTTTCACCTCATAGCAAGAGTTGAGTTGTTTGTACCTCATGTTCTCATGCTAGTGCTCTTTGTTTTTTAGTGTCTTGACAGAAGTTCCAAGAGCCATCTCACCCTTCCCAGTCTTTTCTGTTTTCAACAGTGGTCTCCTGTTCTGTTTCAATGGCCTTTTCTCCATTTTTAGCTCAAGGAGCTCCAAAGATTTTCTCAAGTATTGGGGCTCACTGCTCACGAGCAAAGAAGCCAAAGCAGGGCCTCAAGAAAGAACTTTGTGTTTTTAACATTACCTATTGGTAATATTCCTTGTGTGTATGGCTGCTTTTGTATGTGAATCCAAAGTACTTCACAAATATTAATACAGCCATATAACAGCTCTTTGGGGCAGATGACAGCTGTGTGTCCTCCTTCCTTCTTGGTTTTGTACATGTGATGCTGTGAGCAAACAAGATGAGTTAATTTTTCTTGTCTGAGAAGTTTGACTGGAATAAGTAGTTGGGTTCATTTGAAATAGATTAAGACACATGTAAACAGATTTTGACTCTGTTACAAACTGAGATGAGAACCCCTTCACACTTATTTAGTGCTCTGCTGCACAAAATTTATTTAGAAAATAGTAAAATGCATTTTTTAAATAGTTGTCTTTATATAGTTATATTCTTTATTAGTTTTGCTATGAGTGTTCTTACTCCATAATGAATGTCTTTTCCAGTTTAGTTTAATCTATTTTTTTCCAAGTGTATTGACTTAACATTGACCAGGAAGCAGTTTTGTTTTTACAAAATAATGTTCTTGAACAATTGCAGGTGCAGATTAGACTTGTGTTACATCTCAGCAGCCAGGAGTAGATCAAGCCTTATATTTAATAAGAGTTTCTGCTTTTTGTCTGAAATTTCTCAGAAAGCAATAAATCTGTGTCTGCTCTGTATCTGTGTGGTGCTTGAGGAAGTGAACTAATGCTCATGGAAATCAGTTAACTTAGTGAGTGTGCAGAGAACAGATTCTGCACTTTTGTGGAGGTGTCTCTGAGACTTATGGATTTATGGAAACCTGCCCGTGGTCCTGGTCAGGTGCTCACTAAAAGCTGAAAGTCCTCAAACTGTATCTCAGCAAAGTGTCCCAATGGAAGTGGAGGACATGCAGGGCAGCTGGACATATAATGCTTTACTTGCTATATGGAATGGATGAATTACAATTTGTGAAAGGGAAAAAAGTAAACACTGTTTCTAAAGTGTGTGTGTACTGGAAGGCAATGTATGAGAAATTGATGATTGGAGATATTTTTATTATGAAGAAAAGCCTTTTGTTGCTAAATCCATCTTGAGAATGTGTTGTACTTGTGCCATATATACTCAAAAGATGGATGCAGCATTGTCAAGGTTTAGTTTCATACCCTAGAAATGATCCTAGAGAAAAGCTGTACAATATAACTCTTCACACAATGCAGCAGTAGCACTAAAAATTGTAAATTCTTGCCAATTCATTTATTGCAGTAATGAAAATCATTTGCTCTCTGTCCTGGATTAATAAAATAAAAAAGGATTTGAAAGTATAAAATTATAGCAGAAGAAATTAAATTTAGGTATTCAAGTGGTTTTCCTAAATATATTTATACTTCAGCATTTCAACTGAATGAAGAGATAGACCAACAATGGCAAAATGTCTCTGCTGCACTTCATTCTTTGAGTGTAATTTTCTTGTTGCCAAATAACAGCACTTCTGGCTGAAGTTCTGAGCACCAGTTATGTTTCTTGCCCAGTTAAGTCAATTACAGGTGTGTGGTCTGTCTGAATTCATCAAGATTACACATTGCTGACATGTCCTATTTAAAAGATGTAAACTCAGTTGTGTCTAAAGTGGAGGCTGGTTCTAGCACACACAATATTTATTCTTTTTATGTCAACCTTTTATTAGTCAGTGTAGAATATTTATGTGTGTCAGTCTAGATTCATGTGCTGACATTTTTTAAAAATAGGGTTGTACAATATAACTGGATCAGAACAAAGTTCCTCTAAATGCTACTATCAAACACAATGTTTCTGAAGAAGTATTTTTAAAAGACATCAGTGTTGTGAGGATTATGTTTTTTGAGTCTCTGCTGGAGGGATGTCTAGTATAGTTTTTATGAGGGGGTGTTGCTGGAGCTTCTCAAATAATCTGTAAAGTGTTGCATAACTTGAAAGTGTTGTAAAATTTGGATCTAAATATATTTTAAAATTAAGTTCATCACACTGTAAATTTCATGGATCACATTGGCTTCTTTCCATAGAACACAAGAAAAGTTACTACGTTTCTCATCTAAGAATATGGCATGGCAATCAATGAAAGTATTTTCACATATATTGTTAGAAATATATTTGTATTAACAGGTTGTGATTCAAGATGGCATTTTTCTCTATTTTTTTGATCTTCTCTTGTCATGTCCTGGAGGCTGCTAGGGCAATCCTGCCAAATGTTGAGCCTAGGCAAGGCAAGCCTGGAGTTATGGAAAAGTGGCACTTCAGTTGATAGTTCAATAGTAGAATTATTTTGATAGACATTGTTCTATGGCTGTATATCAAATAGAAAATGGAGAGAATTAATTGCACTTTTATATTCAACTAACCCAAGTAAAGCTTAGTACTCTTGGCTTTATCTTCCCCTTAGAAACTTCCTGTTGCCTGTCTTTTATTTATTTGTTAAACTGAATGGAGCAGGTTCACTCCTTGTGGTATGTGGCTTTTCACTTGGTTCTGGATGTTAGGTGATTCATGGGCAGCAGTACTGATCAAGGTAACATCATACTGCTCATCAGTTTTGGCCTTCATTTTGTTATTTTTTTCCTTAGCCATATGTTGTGAGGTGTTTCAATTCACAGCAGTCAGACTTCTGTAATTTTTTTCAGCTCTGGTTAGGAAATATGACAGCCCATCTGAAAAATGTGCTCACATTCCCTGCATTTTGTCCTAATTTTTATGTAGGAGTTGGGATAAAACCATTTGGGAAGAGTTGGTATCCAAGTGTTCTCTGTCATGTTCTTAGTCTTCTCCTCAGGTTTTTATCACTTCCCAGACATTTTGGTTGTCAGCTGTGAGATCTCTTTCACTGTTTCACTTACATATCCAGCTTTCCTTGTGCTTGTGTTAGAGCCTGACAGGTCCCAGGGTCAGTTGTCCCCAGGATCTTTACCCCATCCTGGTTGTTTCCTGTGTCTTGGTCGCTCAGCTGGTTCCCCTTCTTTTCTAGTATTCTGGTCCTTTGTCTACATGTGTGTCCTCTCATCCCATATTCTTACTTGCAATATTATTATTTAGAGAATTGGGGAATGTCAGAAGCAAACCTGATTGTGTTATTGCAGTATTTTGCATATATACTAGGGACTACATGAAAGTTGCACAGCAAAGTCTTAATTTGGCACTCTCTAAATTTCTTAACAGAAGTCATTTGTAGTTTCAACATTTCTTTGGGTCAGCAGGGAACTCATGAGCTTAAGGAGGGAACAGCTCAATACTGTTGGAAAAACCTTCCATAAAGCCAGGTTTGTCTGTTGTCACTAGGACACAACACTTGGATCTCAGAGCCTCCGAGTCTCTGCAGTCTTTCATTGGTTCACTTCTGTATTGTCTGAACCAGCCAAAACTATTTGCTATATATCCTCCTGCTATGAGTGTTTTACTATCCCACTACGAAATCCCAATGCCAAAGATTTACTTGTTTTATTTATTGCTTTTTCATAGTTGTAAATAAATGGAATTAGTCCAGGTTCTTCAATATGTCTGGAGATCTTAGACAAAGCTGCCTGTATGCCTTGGTGTGGAAGCAAACAGCACACTGTTTAAATTGTACAAAACTGGAGGAATCCTGGACACTTATGGAGATAGGGAAGTGACGCAAAGAGATGGGTAGAGGCTGAAATGAACCTGGGAAAAGAGCAGAAGATTGGTGAAAGTTCAGTTATCACTGTTCATTTATCAGAGAGAGGTCTTCTGAAATGTCTGCCTAGCACAGTCAGCCTCTAGACAGTGGCAAAAAGCTTAGGAAGGACCTATAGGGGGAAGTGATTGTTCAGAGACATACGTTTAGATGGAATCTGTAGTGTACAGTGACATTTTGGGAACTTTTACTCAGGCAAATTGTACTTGATATTTTTAAAATCTGTTGCCATACATATCCAGTACTGCTTTGTACATGACACTTCTCGAAAGAGAGGTCAAGAGAATTTGAGGATCCATGGAGGAAATGGGGAAGGGACAGTTGTG
Source organism: Passer montanus (assembly GCF_014805655.1). Classification (NCBI taxonomy): domain Eukaryota; kingdom Metazoa; phylum Chordata; class Aves; order Passeriformes; family Passeridae; genus Passer; species Passer montanus. The sequence continues at coordinate 2,352,542 of NW_024371149.1, read as the reverse complement.
AACACAAAGGAGGAATTTTTTAAAGAGTAACTCAAAAATATGAAAAGCAACATTTGGATTGAAATCATATTTGGCTATTTGTAGAAGAAAGGCTTAAATGATCTGTTTTAGGATATGGAATTGTTCCTAGTGGAAAACATCAGCAGTAAGTTTTTTGGATATATAAACTGTTTTTTGAAGTGTATGTTAAAGAAGTCACAGATGTGCTCTGTCAGCAGTTTTTCACCTCCTACCTTACAGCCTCCTGTCCCCATTCATATTTCTGTATTTTCTCTTGTAAAATGATTATGTGTCAGCTTGATTATGCAGACAAATTAAAACAAGAAGCTGCCTTTCTTGCTGGATAAGATCATATATAAGATGGAAACAAGGCTAAGAGAGACAATACTTGTACAGAAACTCTGATTCAATCCATAAGAAAGTTAAGGTAAGACTTAGGACAAGACCTCTTTTAAAGAATTTAAATCTTGTCCCAGGTGCTGTTTTTAGTATTTCATGAGTGACTTACCATTGTCTTTAGCTGATATCATCATATTAATAGGGGTATAAAATATACTAACCCTTTTACTTCCATAGGCAGAAAAATGAAATACAAATCCCATACCTATTTTGTCATTGTTGTTCAATGGAAAAGTATGAAATCAAGCTGCAATAGAGGAAGAAATGATTTGATGTTTTTGTAGGTAGCAGAAACAGTGCCCTTCATATGCTTTGAATTGTTGTATCATTTACATTTTGTTTCTTTGTGGTGCTTTTCATAATTTTCGTAATGTATACCACACTTGATGCTATTGAGCAGAAATAAAATTTATGTAAGATGAAAAGAAATGCTGCCAGTATGCAGCTTTTAGCCTTGATTTGTTGTAAGGCTAAGAGACAATTTAACATTCGGGATGGGGAGAGAAGGGGGATTACCTAAGGGATACTGTTGTTGAGGAGAGTGTAATTTTACTGTCAGATATGCTTGGACTTATTTTTGTCAGAGTAATTTGCAGTAATCTATGGGTTATTTGTGCTCCGATTTTCTCACAAGTACTGTGATGTGTTTCCTGAGACCTATTGTGTGGTTTGAGTTAATGTTTGTCTGAGACTGCGCCCGCCCCGCGAGTTTGGAGCCCCTCTTGCCACTGATGGGAGGGCGCAGTGGCATCTCTGGGCTGCACAGTGGGTGTTCCTGTGGGGCTGGGGGCACCTGCAGAGAGGGTGTTCCAGTGCAGTTCTGGGGATGAGGGCTCCCAGCTCTCACTGCTGCTCTGCCTGGCTAACCGGGCTTTTGGGTTTGCTTCTTTGTCGAGCTGTGCAGCTGTACTTGTGGCTTTCAGTCCTGTTCTCTTGCTCCCCTGATTCCTTTTTCTGTCAAGGGAGTCATTCTGTCTATGGATTTATTTCAGGAAGTCTAATAAACTATCAATGCTCTCTGCATACACAACTCATGAGAATAAATGATGGCTGTGTATCTATATAGCACAAAAGACATTTAGCCATTTTAATATTGCCCTAATTTTAAATTACCTAAAGATATGTTCCCCCTTCTCCCAGGAACTTTGTCTGTTGCTTAAGTAAAGGTACCATTTAAATTACTGCAGTTGTATTAAATCCCATTCATTTGTATGTTTTATGTATTTTGTAGACGTATTTTTAAACATCTATTGCAAATGTACTTTACGATTCTAGTAGAAAATTACTTTTTGTATTTCTGTAATGATCCCCTTGAGGATATTTTTGCATAAATCCTTTTTTGTATTTTCAGATGCAGATCTGTTTTATAGTTGAGAAAAAGCATTTTTAGCAAAAAAAGTGAATTAATTTTTTATATTAAAAAGCATCCTTTGTGGGCCCTAATTTCAGAAACGTGATGATCAGAGGCACTCTTTTTGAGGAGCTATAATTTGTATATTTTTTTCTAATTACAATTCCTTTTTATAACAAAAATACACTGCTGTTATCAGTTCTGTTGCAGTGTTCATTCTGTTTATTTGAAGAGGAATATTTTCTATATAGTTTATAAATTTGTCATGGACAATTTCCTGTTAAGCCTAGTAATGGATTCCTTGAGTACTTGAACCTCAGAGGGACCTGAATAGACTTGGTTGCAATTTCTTATAAATTTTAGTGATTCTGTTTTTATGTATTTCATTTAACTTGCTTTATGGTTTTCCTGTGTTTTTTATGCCTGTGTTTTTTAATCTGCATTGAGAAATCTCAGGAAGTTCTCACTACATTTTGCCAAAGAAATTGTTTTTGAAACTTCATGATCTTCTTTTCACATTGTACTGATTTGTGAAGGGTGCAGCATTGCATGCTGATTTTTAACAACTTCTCTTGAATTCGAGTACATCTTTATATGTGTTCTGTAATATCATGCATTTTTGTTATGGAACATAACTTGCTATGAATTATGCTTTGTGGCAAGTTCATTGGTTATCATCTCTGGTCATTGATGACTTCAGATAAAGTGGAAGTGATCTGATACTAGTTTATACTTTAAAAAAATAGTAAAACAGAATACAATTATTATAGGTTTCAATTAGTTTTTATTTTAATAATGTTTGATGCCTTCTAAGTTTTGTGAAGTCTCATGAACAGGATAATGTAGCATTTCACTGCCCAACCATGCCATTAGTGTAGTACTTACTTTTATAGAATTTGCATATGACCAAATGTTATGCTGTCATTGCCAAGTTGGAGTGGAAGTCTGAATTCTGCTTATTCGCTCCTCTCCACTCATTGCCTAGTTGAGAGTTAGCCATTCTCTAAGTTTAAGGAACTGATATAATTTGACATATAAGACTATACTTGCTAGAAGAAATGCTGATTTCAGTGACCCTATTAGTATATGCCAGTATAGTATATTTGAGAGAGAGGTTTTAATGGACGATTTTGTCTGCTTTAGTAAGTGATTATTTGGGAAATTATATCTGTTGTTTTTCTTCAAAAAATTCATAGGTACTACCTAATTTTTAAATAGCTTCAATAACTCAGAAGTTCTACTTTTTTGATCCCTGGGTTATAACTTATTGAATTGTCATGCCTGTTTGGCCTGGATGTAGTGAATTTTGGATTAGTGTGGGAGTTTTGGGAGTTTTTTTAATAAATAGAGGGGGTATAGATTCAAAATATTCTCCTTCTTTTCTTTTGCTCCATAATGATATCATTGAGATCTATCAGAAAGTTTGTTATTCAACACAAATTGTTGTTGAACTTCTTGTAAGGCAACCTTTTGCAGATGTGTTTAGGACCTTTTTAGAAGATCCACTTTTTTCCCCAACCTAGTTATTAAAAAGGTAACCTGAAAAACAGAACCACAATACTTGCCTGTGTCTTAGATGCCTGTCTTGCAACAAACATTGTTCATAGCAAAAATTGTTGATGTTTTAGAATGCAATGTGCTTCATCCAGTGCACTCACTGGCCTCCTGGATGTTACTAATACAGATGAGTGCAGACAACCAGTACAGACCCAAAGGGGCTCTCAATCTGAAAAGCCAAAAAATAGCAATAAGCTGCAGAAAACAACCCCTCATTTAATCTATATAGTTTCTGCAAACATAGAAAGTGCTACCAGAAGATAAGCCAGAGAAGCTTCCACTGTACACATCAGTAATTTTATAAAGACATGCTAAAGAAAATTAGTATTGGGATTGAGATTTTAGTTTTTCTGCATACTAATGGAAATAAGAATTGTGAGTTGTTCTAAATTCTGGAATATGATTTCCAAGGGTGTTCAATATTTTAAATTTTCTGACCACTTTTTTTTGGTATTAGATTTGGTTATTTTGCTCTGATTACTCACTAATATTCTTTAGCAAGTTTTTTTTTTTTTTTCTGATTGGAAAAAATGTAGATTTGGCATGCATTGCTATTCACAACTGAGTTCTAGGGTGCAATTTACAGCAAGCACATTTTCTGGGAAATATGTCTTTAAATACTGGTGTGCTTTAAAGGGGGAAAGCTGGAAAACGGAAGGCAGATGTCCACTGTGATGTATTGCTGGCCTGGTACCAAAAGATGCCAAGTGTCTTGTGCTAAGGCATTGTGAACATCACAGAATCAGTCCGCAAGCTGATCAGAGTGAGAAATACATCATCTTCATAGGAAGATGGAACTGCTGCTGTTGGTGTGGGGTAGAATGTCCGTCTGTTATGCTACACTGTATTCTGCTGTGTAGTACTTTTAAAATACTATCTATCTGTATGCACCATTTAGATTTGTGCATGTGAACTTGCATGCAGTTTAAATGCACGTTGTATTCCATTTTCCAGTAAAGTTAACAGAGGAGTAAAAGAAAAATTTGCTGGGCCTATTCTTCACTTAGCTTTTTATTTTTAACAAATGAAAAATACGTAGAGCAGTTGTCATTTGTTAAAGTGTAGCAGAAAGAGCGAAACAGGCCAGTGGATGCTTCATCAAGAACGCTCATTCAGAATGATGAATGTGGCTAAACACACATTTGTTCGTAAAACTTGCAGAGTGGATGAGCATCATTAAGCATGAGGAATAGGTGCAGCACACTGAGAAGAGAGTGGAGCAAACAGATGTTGTGAATTTTCGCAGACATCCTTCATCCACCAGTCCATCATTAATATGGTTGAAGGTGATCCTTTCTTTTTATTTAATAAGCACAAACAAAGTGTGTGTGCTCTAATACTGCTGAATACACTTTTTCCAGAGGGAGTGGGGTTTAGCTAGAGGGCTACTAAAATGCAGATAGATTTCCCATTTACACATGGTGATGGCATGTCAGCTTTGTGAGCTTGCATGTATGGTTTTACATGGCTACTTTCTTTCCTCTCAATGTGCCTTAATTTGACAAGCTTTTAAATATACAGGTCTCGATGTGCGGAGAATGCCCTGAAAACCCATTTGATCTATGGAATTAGCTTTTTGAAGATTTACTTTAATGCTTATTTTTTGCTTCTCTGTTTCTGTGAGAAAATTCCTTTATATATTGTCACCTTTCCAAGAATTTCTTAAATTTTCAGTCTTGACTGTTAATTGCAATGTTTATCCCTGCATAAGATTTTAATTCCTGATGTCCAAAAGGTTTGGAGGAGTGCATTTTTTCTTTGACTCAAGTTTAAAATTCTTTTGATGTTTTTTTTTTTAATACTTTCTTCTGTGATGACGAGCTATAGAATTTCAAATTTACTTTTACAGGTACCTAACAATCCTCTTTTCATGATGGAGAGCTGCTTTTGTGGTGGTCATCTACAACTATAAAATGCTTACTCTTAGTTTATCAAAGGGTTTTTTTTATGTGCTAGTTCCTGTTAATTATTAGCCATTTAGAAATCAGTAGTCTTTTACAGCAAGGCATGCTCTTGAAAACAAAATGGTGCTTAAAGGTTTTCCCACATGTTTTCATGACTGAGGCACTCTGCTTCTGAAATTTTTGTCAGGTTTCTGGGAATTTTCCTACGTGTCCTTAGGCTTGCACAACAAGTATGTTCCAAATATTCATATGCAGGATTTTTTCTAAGTACAAAAAATGTTTTACAGCACTGCAGCTTCAGTTAAAGTTGCAGGAAGGTGACCTTGAAACAAGGGGAGGAGAAAGCAGAAACATGGAGAAAATCATAAATGTGAAAGGTGATACAGTGGTCACTAATATATTTCTCTGTGTAAAGGCCTGCATCCCCTGTATGGACATGTCCCTGAAGGGAAATGATCCTCTTTCAAGTATTTCACACCAGCAAATTAGTAGTTTGTCAAGGAATCCTATTCTTTTCTCCACAAAGCAGAAGAGGAGGAGAAAGCCAATAACTTCATAGTACCACTGATTCTAATTTGTTCATCTCTATGTTTGTTATTTTAATTATAATTTTCTTGTTATATTTTTGATGGCTTTTGAAGTGTTAGTGAAGATGTTGTGTAGAAACGTTATGGAATTTTATGCCAAAAATGTTAAATTCATTTTATTAGGTAGAGCTGAATAACCTCTCATATCTTTTCTGAGGTTCATACAAATAGGTGATTTGTACCAGAGGCAAGGTCTTTAGCAAGAAATCCCAAGAGCCCTTCTATGTTCTGTACCCTTTTTAATTTTGCAATATAAAACATCTAAACCCACTTTCCGCCTTCCACCTTTTTCCTGCAACTTTATCTTGACAAGGTACAAAGAATTTGATTTTTCTTTTCTTTGCTTAGTTGTGGAAAAAACTATCATAGATGCTTTTTAATGTGAGGATTATTGTAATTAAGGAGAAGTGAGCTGGTATACTTGGTAATTTCAGACCTTTTTGTGCTTTGATTTCATGGAACTGTTATTGCCTAGTCAAGTTGCTGGGCTATTCTAGATGTGCTTAATGGCTTGCCTAAAAGGAGACTTGTCCTGTGGTAAAGCACTATGCTTGTGGCACTTCTCATAGCTTATTTTTAGTCTCTGGGATGGGAAGGACATACAAATTTGTCTTCTGTATTTAGGACAAGGAATGCTTGTAGGCTTGGGGACTGGTGGATATTCTTTTTGAGTACCAGCCTGTGTTGATGACCTGAGTGAAAATCATGGGGACTTTTTCCTAAAAGTTTGCTTTAATTGGCAAAACCTTTGGCCAATTGAGAACTTAGGCCTGCTGTTGTAGGCTGCCCATGAATGTGAATATGCTGCTAGAGATTGAACCCAGCAGGCTAAGCAGAGGCAATACTGATATTCTCAAATCAGAATTTGTTTTCACTGATAGAGTAGTAATATGCAAGATGTTTATTATTATTATTATTCCTGGTAGCATTTCTGGAGATTTAGGTAAAGAAGTGTGTTGAGGGTGAAAGTCAGGAGGCGAGAATTCATTCAGGGCGCTGTAGATATTATTGTGCTCTCTCTCTCTCTCTCAAACTAAACGGCTTGAAGGAACTGGCTGGCAGTGGCTTAGGTGCATAAATGATTTGAAAAATATCAGAAAATATTCTGATAGAAAACAAAAATTCTGTTAATTTTCCCAATATACTCAAACCCTGTGTAAAGAAAATTTATCTTGTCATTCATGGGAGAGCATCCAATTTTCAGGACCAGCTCTGCTTAGAGATTCCCTTGCCTTTACATATGTCCTAATAAATTCAGTACTAAGTAAAATGTATCTTGTCATTGATGGGAGAGCATCCAATTTTCAGGACCAGCTCTGCTTAGAGATTGCTTTGCCTTTACATATGATCATATGTCCTAATAAATTCAGTACTAAGCATATAAGCATATTTTATACAAACTGTTTCAAAGTTTGAATGTATTTTTTCCACTCTTATGTTCCCAAAAGCGTTTAACAAGCCACCTCATTTTACCTCTTCAAATTTCCTTTTGAAATTCTTCTCATACATAGTGCATACAGGACTTGACAATGGCCTTTTGTTGTGAAGTTGCATTATTGACTTTTCCTCTCCCCTCTTCCTTTGGTCATTGTTTTTCTCCTGTTCCACAGACTCACTTGTAATCTTTTTAGTTCCCATTAACTATTTATCAGTGTGTTTTATCACTGAAAATTTAAGTTAGGAAGCAGTAATTTGATGAGCAGTGCTGCCTTATAGGGGTCCTTAATATTTTCTTCTTTACTTTCATTGTCCTTCAGTTGTTTCATTCTTATTATAGTAGGGACTAAAGGTGGACCAGATCAGAAACTGATCTATGTCAAAAATGATTTAAAAAAAAAAGAATTCCTAGTTATCTCATTTCTCTGTTGCTGTTTGCTGTGCAACTCCACAAACATTTGTCCCAATTGAAGGCTTAGTGTGGAAACACAAATGAGCAGCTGAAGGTAGTTGGCCTGTGAATCTCCAAGACAGAGCTATAGAAATACTGCTTCAGCAGAGGTATATAACATCAAAGTTTTAAATTTATGGGATAGTCATTTGTCTGTTACAAATATTCCAAAGGAGACAGCTTTCTGTGTCAATTTGAAAGAATATTTAGCAATGTTTCTTTATTCATCATGACTTCTCCAAGTAGATTTAATCTTAAAAAAACATCATATTCAATAATGAGTTCTCAGTTTAAGTGTAAATTAGATATAGCTCTTACCCCACTATGCTTCTCCTCAGTCAGTACATCATTTTCATCTGCTAAATTGTATGGAAACATATCCTGGGTGGACAGTAAGCAAAAATTTTTTAAAAATTCATCTTGATGTGCTTATGCATTAAATTTTGTAGTCTCTGTAAACACAGTCTGTAGTCCATTCTTTGTTGAGAAACCTAGAATAGAATGTACATAAAGTGAGAAACTAGTTGGAAAATAAAAATAATCATGTGGAAAATTATTTTTGATTTTATTTGGGGCCCACATGCAGTAGTTCTAGTTAGAATTTTAGTAATTCAAGAATGGAAGCATCCAAGTCAAATTAGGATGTTTTCTCAGATGCTACATTCTTTATTGCCTTAATTTTATCTCATGTTTTTCCTAATATTTGTTGTGTGTTCCTTTCAGAGCATAAATTTACAATTAGGTTTAATTTTGATTGGCTTTATGTTTTGTGGTACAGAGAGAAGGATACAATTCATGAATTCCATCAAAATTAACGCTTAAGTACCACACTGAAACAGTTCTTCAATAAATTTTAAGTACTGAAATAACATATAAATAAGAGCTCCTTGAATACTCTGAGGTGTAAGTATGCCTGTCAAGTCTAAATCCTTTTCCTGATAGATTAACAGTTCGCCCAGTAACCTGAACCTTTATCAGCAATGTGCAAATTTACAAGGAAATGATTGGATCAGCAGCCTGTATAGGTTGACACCAGCCTGAGCGTGTCATGCCAGCTCCAACATTTGTGATACAGAACGATGTGTGTGCATGGGTAGAGATAATCGTGCTGTGTGGGGGTATTGTGGATGTTGCAGCAGCTCCCTTTTCAGCTGATGGGCTGAGTGCTGGCATGTGTGCATGTGCTGATACCAAACTAATCACAATGCTCCCACCCTGAAGAAAACACCAGCATGGAAGTTTCAATTCCTAATTCTACAGCTGTTATTTTTACCCTGTAGGGAAGGTATTTGAACTTTCTATGCAGGAGACTTTTCTTCTTGTTAAGAGGGAAGTAATGATACTGCCTGACTTGAGAAGATGTAAAAGAGGACAGATACATTAACTAGTCTCAACTAATGGGGACCACAAAGTGTTATGGAAATGCAGGTGGGAAGATTACTGCTTAGTAATACAAAAACCTTTCAAATTACGGTAAAGGGAATCGAGGTATGCACTGTTTCTCTTTCAAATTCAGTATCAGGATATTTAGAGGACAGGCTATCACTATTATGTTAAATTGTGCTACCTACAACGTAAGCTTCTGTCTTTGCTAAAGCTGCCAGTTTTTATAAACAGCTGAAGACAGAAAGGGTTTACTAAGAATAATGTTGAAGCCCAAAAGAATCCTGCAGCCTATAAATCTTAATAGAGGTTCTGAGATTCCAATGGGCTGCATGTGTCTCTTTTACCCAACCTCACTCCATCTTGGTTCCCCTGTGATGACTGCAATTTTCTTGAAACAGAGGCATGGTGACTTGAATTTACTTGTGGCACTATTTGCCTACAAACAGGAATACATGCATATAACCTATGCAAATCAATAAAAGCATGTCAAGACCCCTTAGATCGCAGAGCTCTGCTAAAATGCAATTTATCATGCTGCAAATGAGAGTAAGAGACTAGGTAACAAATAGTGTCTGATCATTTAACTAGCACCTGTTGTCATGCATTTGAAAACTGCATTTTTCATTTGACGTACAGTAAATTGCATTTTCATATATATTGAATGGAAGAGGGGGACTTGGGGATGTACATATGCAGGATTTCATGAACAATGGAAGTCTTACAGCTGCTTGCTTGAAGGGGTCAGATCAGAGTCTAAAAATATATTTGTTCAGTTTTTGGGAATGCAAAGAATCTCAATTTACAGAGAAAATATACAACGTGAGGTTTTTATGCTAATTCATACCATTGCTAAATGTATAATTACTAAAAATTGTTTCTAAAAAACATCTAAATCAGGCAGCCATTTAAAAATGTATTCTAAGGATGTGCCAAATCAGGTGAAAAAGGACAAGATAGTTTGAGAAGCACTGTTCAAATTTCTTTTGAGGTCACATTCTTCCCAATTGAACCCATTTCTTTAAAAAGTTTAGGGGTTTTATTTGGTGTTTTCATTGGTTTTATGTGGGGTTTTTTTGTTGTTTTTGGGTGGGTTTTCTGTTGTTTTTTTTGTGGGGTTTTTTTTGTGTTTAAGATTTTGGGTTGGGGGTATTTTTCAGGGCTGTTCATTTGCTTCTGTTTTGTGTTTGGGAGTTTTAGGATTTATCACAAACAATGCCTTGGGATATGTACATGTAAGGGAGACCTCTTCAGAGTCTGGGGGCTGTACTAGTGTGCAAAGTGCTGTACTAGTGTGCAAAGCTAAGACATGAATTTCAGTCTTGAAGCATATTCATTTCTAAAAGATCTAGGATTTTTTAGCTAGTGTAAAACTTGTTTCTTATGCTGATTAATCCAGTTATGGTTTGTGGGTGCATCTTAATGAAATTATCTCGGAGACACACAGGAAGTATGTATGGAAATTCCAGAGCAATAAAAATCTTTTACACTCGACTAAGAGCTTTGCCAATGTTCATGGATTTTCCTGCCCCAGTTGATGTAAACTGATCTTTGGAGCATTTTCCCTATATATCTGTTTTTAATGATGTGTAGTTCAGGTCTTGGTCTTGGAGGAGACATATTTGTGTAGGTCTCATGATTTTTTCCAGCAGAGAAAAAATAGTTTCTTTATTTCACTCACTACCTAAGGTATTTCTTACACCTTTGTCTTGTGTTGTTATTCTCTGTTCATTAAGGAATTTGGTCCTTGGAAAGCTAGTGTGGGGTTGGTTTTTCTATCTGTGTTCATGTGACTTATTGTAGGTATATAGGTGTTCCTTACTGATGTTTCCCTCAGGATTTTCATAAATTATAAATTACCTTATTGTATTGTCGGCATGAATGAGAGCTTCAGGAGAGTTCACTTTCTCAATACTTGGAGCAGATGAATTAAACTTCTTTTGTGTAATTAACAAGCACATGATGCAAATGCTACAAAGAGCCTGATCTTTTACCATCCTTCCATTTTCACATTCATACTGGTACCCTCTATTAGCTTCTATAGATTGAGTCTTTTTTCATGCACTCTCAATGTTGGCCTAGTACTGGCTATAGAAATGGATTTTGTAAGTGTACAAGCAGCTTAATATGTCATTGGCCATTTACGAATTTTGTCTGCAAGTGGAAATTTTTAAAACAGACAATTGACCACCAAAAAAAAAAAATCAAATCACTTTGACTCCTGCATAGAGAGCTATATACATAAGACTGTTTTTCGTAGCATTATGTTTAATGACTTAGTGTGATGTGGTTAGACTGAAGACTTGTATTTTTTTAATTTCCATTAAAAAAATTTGCAGATTTCATTTATATACTTCCTTTTTTGTAAAAATACATTTGTTAGTAGAAAAAAGATTTTAGTCTTACTGATATGTTGAGGAAATTTAAATGAGGTATTAATGTACAGTCAATTTTTACTAACAGAAGTGACTTGATGTGGTAAGTTAGGTGTAAATGTTTGCTTGCGAAAAATCCTTTAAATGCTCATTGACAGCAAAGAAAATGCAAACCAGTGTGAAGACAAACTGGTTTGCAATGTTTCAGCTTGATTTTGCTAGCAATGAAATGTAAATTGTGTTATGGTGCAGAAAACTATGCCAAGTCATGGGTTTTATTTCAGATCATTAGTATGATGAGCATGTTGTGTTTATGTGAACAAAACTCTGATGAACACTAATCTGAATGGCTACTTAGTCATTTCAATCAGTTAGTAATTATTGTTTGGCAACAAAAATACCAGTTTTGTCCAATAAAGCTGTTAGCCTTATATAATTATTCCCTAATTCTTTCCGTCTAGAGTCTTGTCTCAGTGTCATGTGTTAGTATGATTATTTAGCTTGTACTTCTTGATTTTTGTGTCCCAGTGGCTTGGCCTTAGATTATGAGCAAAGGTATGTGGGAATCACCCTTTGCAGGCAATGGAGCATACGTGCATGCTTGAGGTAAAAAACTTCTGACAGCATAGGATTTGTTTAAAAAAAAAAAAAGTTAAAGAATTTAAATAAATTACCGCTAACCATCTTTGATTATTGTAGGTCCCTTCCAATGTATGATATTTTATTTTTCTATCAAGTGTGTAAAAAAATACATATTCTGAAATATCGTATTGTTAACATGTTTGTGTTTTAGAGTGGTTTTGTGTGTGTGTGTATTTTTCTTGATTTTGTTTGTGTTTTTTTTTTCTTTTTTTCCCTGGGATCATAGCAGTGTTTTATTTGTAAGCGTAAATGCACCTTTCATTTAGAAGATATGGCTGACACAGCCCCAGCTGAACTCCCTTTAGAGACCAGCAGCATGAGGGGCTGTGCCTGCACGGGGGCACTTGGGTGGAAAGTTTATTTCTGCTGCCACCATGACCCTGTGTGCATTTTTTCTCTTGGGGCAGCTGGGGCCAGCCAAGGCCAGGAGTTTGGTTCTCAGTGCCAGTGAGCACATGGGGATGGCAGCTGCTCAGGGCTGTTTCACATCCCTTGATAAACAGAGGAGGGAAAAATTAATTTTTCCTGGAGTCTCATTGCTTCCCAACTTTTGACACCCTACCTGCCTGCGGGAGAGAGTAAGAGAAGTGCAAAACACCAATGCTGGTCCACTCCTCCTCTGGCTTGAAAGGTGACAGATTTTCTTCTTGCCCTAGGGGTCTTGGGATTATGGAGAAGCTTTGGAATTCTTTAATTTTTCACATTTAAACATCTGATTTGCTTAAGGAGGAATGGATGATAATTTTAGGGAGACTGCTGGAAGTGTGAGTGGAGGCCCCAGTAAATCATTGTTTTTCTGTACCTCTCTAGACTCAATGTTTTATTTCCCCATCTATTTCCCCCTCCTTAGCATTTGAAACTTGCATTATATGAAGTAAAGGCTATTGCTCTGTTAGGAGAAGGTCCAAAACTGTTACCTGGCACATGGTGATGCCTCTCTGTGAGCTTAATGGCCATGTACTTCCCCTGCGTTTTAGAAAGGTAATGCACCTACTCCCAAAGATGGAACTGCATTCTGAATGGTTTGCATGAGGCGGGCTGTACAGAAACCCTGCAGAAAACAGAGGATTAATTTGTTGCAAAGTGCAAATACTAAATTAAGGTTTTTGTGTTCTGCTCACCAAGAGCAAAACAGGCAACTATTTTTTCCCCCTCTCTTATTGGGTAATTTTTTCCTCAAATGATTGATTATTATTTGGTATTATTACTTGCTGATAAAACTCAATTTTTGTATGTTTAAGTTTCAGTTTGATCTATTTTCTTGTGTCTAGAAATATATTCTTACGGTTTTAAAATGAGAAATATACCAGCTAGGATTGTTTTGGTGCAAAGATTTCCATTTAGTTAACAGAGAGGAGAGAGAATTTTTTAAATAAAGCATCTTTGAATTGCTTGCAAAGGGAACAGAAAACACATATTTTAAATATTTTGACGTAGGAGGTCAGAAGGGAAGTGTTTCATTTTATTGTTTAAATGTTTCATATTTGTCTTCTGTCTATACAGTGTGCCTGTTTTAAAACTTCTGTAAAAAGTAGTAGTTCGTGCAAGTAGCCCCTATGACATTCATTTGTAATACCATGCAAATGCTGTGACTTTGCCAGCTGTGCCTCTTCTTAGTGCAGAAGGCCCCAAACTATTCTTGATACTTGTTCTGAAGATAAATTAGTGGCTTCTAAATAATGCAGTGAACCCTAATTCTCTTTGATTAGTAGCGAGTTAGATGATAGCGACCCATTGAAATTGGTCATCAGCATAAATAATGAGTGAATGAACTGATAAAATGCAAAGTCACCGGCCATCATAAATCAAATGAAATCCACTTTCTCTGGAAGTCACTGAAATTAGAAGTCCGTGCTCCTATTAATTATTTTGCCTTCTGAAGACGACAGTGTTATAAATCAGCCTTGAAAGGCACTTCACTTAGGAAGCTGAAAGAGTAAGACTGCCTGCAAATTGTTTTGTATACGCACCTAATTGTTTCTTAAGTAACCCACCTTTTGTAGGATGACTGCTGAAAAGCAGAGAGTGCACCTAAAGGTGTAGATTAATGAAAGCAGCAGATATTTCTGTAAGAAAATTATTTGGTCAGAATAATAGCTGTGCCTTATGTGTTGGTCAGTCTGAAGCTGAACTTGCTGTTCTTATTAGGCAGGGTTCCTCTAGTCAATTTGAACTTGAGGGGATTCTCATTTATTAGCTAGATATAATTACATGGCAATAAGAAAATTGTCAATGAAGTCTGGAGCAAGATAAAAACAGGTATGCAGACAAGTCCAGTTTAAAATTGTTCTGTGCCTTTTTCTAAACAACATATTGCAGGAATTTGGAATGACATGTAAACATTTCCTGAAGAAAGTATATATGTATATACGTATTTCTGTTGTAGTTTATATCTATGCATGCATTTATGTATATTTAGATATACAGATATGAAGAAATATCTGTAGAGCCTTTAAAAATCCATCATGGTCCTCTCTGAAGTTATTGAACAGTCCTTGCAATATCTTATTTTTTCTTTGTTGTGCTGGAACCTCTGTGTGTGTGTATCATTTGATTATGCCCAAATGTGTCTTTGCTCATATCACCAGTAATTTAATGAAATGGAAGTAGATGTGCTTTGAATCAGAGAGAAGATAAATGGTCACAGGACATTCCTTGGAAAATGCAGAAAAATGGCATTACTCTTGTGGGTGTTGGAATATAGTTTCAGCTTTTCCTGTCTCCTGTGATCTAAGCTGCCTATAGATGTTGAAATTATATGGGAAACACATTATAATATGTAGGTGACAAAGGCTGAAAGGAAATGATTAAAAAAGGATAGAAGTGTGTACAACAGAGAAAAACAGAAAGAAGAGTGTGTACATGTTTAAGAAAATATATATAAATAATATATGAAAAAGTATACTGTATTAAAGGTTAGACTCAGTACCAGGCTTTTACTTCGTGTATGCTTATCTGATTTTATGTCAATACTTGGTCTGTGCACTAGACAACCAATTATGGAGAGAGGAAGACATATAAACATATGTTGTGTGGGACATCTACGTCTCTGCTCAAAAAAAAAAAAGACTTCATGTTATTTTCTACTGAGGCATCATAAAACATATACTGTGATTCCTTATGGATATGCAACTCTGCTTAAAAGGGACATCTACGTCTCTGCTCAAAAAAAAAAAAGACTTCATGTTATTTTCTACTGAGGCATCATAAAACATATACTGTGATTCCTTATGGATATACAACTCTGCTTAAATATGTTTGGTTGGGGTTTTTTTCCTGAGGAAAAACAAAAACTGGACAGAAAACAGACTCAATTATTTTCCCAGTTTGCCAAAAATGCCTTGGAACTTGTGGAATCTGAAAATAATTTTAACTGCAGTGTTTTCTCCTGCACTTGTCTCTTCTGACTCAATTTATTTGTATCTGTATGGTGTACTCTGGGGTATTGTGGAATCTGAAAATAATTTTAACTGCAGTGTTTTCTCCTGCACTTGTCTCTTCTGACTCCATTCATTTATTTGTGTCTGTATGGTGTACTCTGGGGTATTTTCTTTTTAAAAACCAATGATGATTTGAATGGTTATTTTAATTTGAGGTTCAGTGTGGTGGATCTTCCATTTATAAATAAATCTGGGGACTAGATAGATTCTTGTGGGTCTTTTAGCTATTTTGGAAAAGCACCAAAATGTAGGGCAATGAAACTGGAATTTGCACCCTTGAATATGCCCATCTCCTTACACCTGAAAATCAAACTTTCTCATATTGGCACATTATTTCTCTTTTCATAAGCATTATTACACAGTTTTGGTTTATCTATGCATCTTAATATGCTAAAATAGTCCTCATTCCAGGAATTTGTTTAATTCTGGAACTCCATCTAAATGTGTCTAGAGTTCCTATTCCTGTTGGCTAATGTATGTGACTTGGGAATTTGTATGTCTTGGGAATTTGAAAATTTTTATTTAAGATCTAAATACTGGTAATGTTTATTTGTGATATGGTAAGGATTAAATCTTTGATGCCTTTTAATCTGTGTGCTTGTTACACTTGGATACCATGGATCAACTGAAAACCTCTGTGTGCCCACTCTGTCCATATGTGCCCTTTTTATAGAATCCTCACTCCCAAACCCAACAGAGATTAAAATGTGCAGACACAGTGTTGGAAACAACAGTACCATTAAACTATTGCTACAAATAAAGTAATATTTTAAGTTCTGAGCTGTGTGAATTGTGGAGGATCTAAAGGGCATAAATCCTTATTTTTGAGTTAACGTTATGAAGAACAATCTGCATGTAATCACTATTTTTTTATTCAAAGGACTTTGGTCTCCTCATAGAAATGGGAAAATTTTCACTGTTGTCAGCTGAAACAAAATAAATTGGGTGAAGCATAGAGAAGTGAAGTTATTAGTATAGTAAAAATGTCTTTATCTACTGACACAAAGTAATGTTTTTGAGTGGGTATTGCATGCAGTCTTTGCTTAAGTATGTTACACATTGTAAATGAAATAATGCTTTTAGAATTTGGATCGGTCAAAATTCAGGTAATTTATGAATTTGTCTCTGAACTATGCTAGTCAGGAAGGCTGTCTTTGAGATGTGAGCTTGCAGTTCTATTGTCCAATATGTTTCTATTATGATAATTGATAATCCAGTGATGGCCACAGACTACTAAAGACTTCTAAAGCAAAATAAAGTTCTTTGTTGAGAAAATGTGAACAACTGTACATGAGCAATTACTATGGTAATTGAGTTACTTGTTCGAAAAATAAACCTAAGTTGCATTAGATTTACTTGCACAAAGGTGTTTGATTCATATGTCAGTAGTCATTAGCAATGGGTGAGTATAGGGAGCAGTCCAGTGACTGGTTGCAAATGCCAGTCTCAAAACTTCACTGTCAATACCTCTTTCACATTTTCTCTGAAGTGCTCTAGTGTCAGGATTTCTTGGTTTTGACAGTGTTCTCATATCTGAGTGCAGTGGCCTGCTATGAATATTTCCCTTTAGTTAGATGTACTTCAGATGAATTTGTGTTCATATTTTACAGAATTGTATACTAGTTAAGAATCAAAAGAAGCAATGTTGTGTTTTTACTTGAAAAACCTATTAGCTGCCATTCTGTTGTAGGAAGTATCTCATTTTAATTGCATTGATCCACTTGGCAAGTCCTATATGTTATTTGATATAGGGTGCTGCTGAACAGTCTCAACTTTATTATGTCTTTTCTCATTAGGAAAGAGACAATCCTTAGAAAATTGCTGCCTGATGCTTTGATAGAAGATGATGAATTTGATTCTCTTGCTAACTTCAAGAGCAGTTACTTATACCTGTATAGTGATTTCTTTTTTGCATGGCAAATTTGATAAATGTTTGAATAGTTCTATTGTGGTCTCTGTTAGAGGCAGCATGAAGAGAAGTCTAGAAGGTGGCAAGACTTACACAACTCTTCAGGTTGACAAAAGTAAGTTGTAGTTAGGAGAGGAAAATACTTTTTTTTTTTTCTTCACTACAGGAATAAGTTTAAGCAAGTAAGTAATTTCCTGACTGTAGGAAGGTTCACTGTAAGGCTTCCCCACAAGGCACGAACAAGTATGTAAAGTGGAATCTGCTGGAAAGTGTTTTGTGGTTGTATTGAAAATATACTTTCACAGTGTCCAGAGTGGTATAATATCTGATCATAGTTTTACTAACAAGTCTGGGACACAAATGACTGACAGTGCTAATCGTCTTTGCATTGCTATAGTAAGTGACAGTGAGCCACAGAATAGTTGAGAAAGAATTCAAGCTATGGTAGAGGAGCCATCAAAGTATAATGCCAAAGGGAGGCAGTTGCTTAACTTAGTGTTTAATTTTGGCTGTAATAATTAATGTTTAGTTTAGAATAAATGTCTACTTAGACACTTTTAAAAATCTCTGTAATATGGAAGCGTGGTCTTCCCTTCTCAGCTGTTTGAGATACCTGGCTGTAAGAGCACATAGACGTTTTTGTTCATTGCTTGGGATGATGTGTTTGAATGTGGCCAACAGCCATTGATACAGTATCATGGTGTCTGTTTGATTGCACAGCCCTTCTAATGAAGTGTCACAGCTCTATGGATAGGACATAACCCTGATGAACAGCAGAGCTGACCATTTTGAGAGTGGTACAGAAGCTGAATTAAAGGTTTTTACTCCCATGCTGAGCTCTATGAATGGTGGAGGCAAACCAAGGGAAATGTGGACCTGCTGTGTCCCTGTCCCAGCCACTCCAATGCCGTCTTGGGCCTTCCAGCAGCTCTACTGGGACATGTTTCCAGTGGGATGCCATGGGTGTCACTTGGTGGAGCAACATGATAGGAGAAGGAAAAAGACTGAGCAAAAGTCCAGTTCAGAGACACAGAACAGGTTTTAATTAGTATATGTTGTAATATTTTGTAAATATTTTCATATCTTTTGTGGTCTCTGTGGTTTATCTCCTTAAAATACTCAATACAACAATACTCAAAACTTGTTGAATTTGAAATTGAATCAGTGGTAGAGTTGAAATAAAGCTAGCTTATGTTGAGTCTGCACAATGTTTTGTTTGTTATTGTAGCTGTCGTGCATGGTGGTTTTCAAAATAGCGGATAAAAGAGATTTAGTACTGCAACAGCTATGTGACCTGTAGTTAAATACCTGATGTAAATTCTCAGATGATCTTAAGAAATTGTGTGCCATCATAAATTGATTTTCAAAACATCTGGTTTTCTAAAAATTTTTGAATTTATACAAAATTCTCCACCTGATCTTTTAGATATTCTTTCAAACAGTATCTCTGAATTTTCCATTCAAGGGGCTGAACACATACATTCGTTTTACTTCATATGCTAATTAATAACGTAATTTGAGTTGTTATTTTTATGTGGAAAAATTGTTGTCTGCACTCTACAGTTGTAAAGAAAACCAAAATAAAAATAGCATCAAAGTTTGAATAATGAAGTGAATAAGGAGTTAAGTTTCTTATAGTATTTCTCATTTAATCCTTGATTTTATAAAAAGAAACCCAAATAAAAAAAAAGCTTGCATGTAAATATATTTTTATGTATGCTAAGCGTAAAGATAGCTCTGTCCTCCCATATTGATTTATTAGATTCTCTGACATTTTAGTTGTGATCGTTATGTTATATTTATGAGATGAATGTTGGATTTGCTCATTATGTTATCCTCATTTATTTTACATACTTTTATGGCTGGTTGTGCTCAGCTTTACATTTAAAGCTTTATTGCAGCTGTTAGTGTTGGGGGGAGGGGGAAGCAAGTACTTATTGATCAGAATTTACATGTTTACTGTTGTAATAATGATTTATGCAATCTTTTTCTACATATCAGGTCTTTCTCTGAAATAAAATAGCATAGTTCAGGAGGTCTCTTCAACTGAAGGAGGGTTTTGCTTAAGAAGTTAGGGACTGGACTTGTCTAGGGTAAAATGGTGAGTGCTTCTCAGTACTGATGTTGAATTTTTCCCTTATGTAAAATGATGCAAGTGATCTTTACAATTTAACATTTTATTTACCTTTACTTTCCACTCAAGATGAAGAAATGCTGATGTTAGAAATTATTATTTCTCAGAGACCCTCCTTAATTTAAGGATCATCTGACCACATTAAACCTTCCTTGGTTTTGTTTTGTGACACAGCCTAGTCATCCTGGGTGTCCCTTTTGCAGCAGGGGAGACAGAGATTTGACAAACAGCAGCAGCTGGGCTCCCCTTTGTGAGAAGCCTTAGACATGTGCAAGCTAGAAGGGTGCTGAACATCTTCCTGCCCTTCTGAGAGATTCTGAGGTGAGCTGGGAAAGCCCCTCCGTGCCCTGCAGTGGTACCATCCTTCTGAGAACCTGTATTCGAGTAGCTGGAGCAGAGTGAAAAAGTGCTGTGGCAGTGGTGGGAGTGGCAGCACATCTGAGAGCTTGTGCCGGGGGTTTCCTGGTGAAACACATCCAGCTCTGCATTGCCTGGTTGGACCTGGCCCACAGTTTGTAAATGCCTGCTTTTGAGGATGGAAAGAATTGATGTGAATGTAAGAGAGCTATTTTTATGTAAAGCAGGCTTCAGCTCTGGTACTTTGACTGTATTTGATAGTGTAGTTAAAATTTGGCAGCGATCTTAAGAAATAATTTCTTATATAATCTATACCTTCCTTTTGATTTTCTAGGAATAATTTATTTAGAATTGCTGTGTGCTATATAAATTCATCATTGTTTTTACAGACTCTGAATGTCGTGAGCAAATGATTTCTAATCAAGATCTCTAGGTTACTGTTCATAATTAAGCTTAGTATTGTGTATAATTCACTATACCACATTTTCCAGTGACAGCCACGTAAATTAGATATCATCACAAGGGTTCTGAAGATTTATGTTGTTATAAGGATACACTGCAGCCTTTTCCCATAAACTAAAGTGTGTTTTCCTGGCATGTAGAAATTCTGTAAAAACCCTGCATTTTGTCATCCAACTTTTAAGCTGATCTATATCTGTTGTGTAGTCTGCAGGCAGCTTTTACAGCTTTTCTGTACTCAGTGGTGCTTCTCCCACCAATGTACTTTGGATAATGCTGAGTAGATAGTACAATTTGGAGAGATCTGTATCTTGTAAAGCAAAGCATATAAATTACTTTGATTAATAAATCTTAATATCATTCTCCTGTAAAACTGTATGCACAAGTACAGGATGTACTCTGTTGGTAAGTCTTTTATTCTCCAAACAATCCTCTGCATCTTCTGGCATTTGATTTTCATTGCTATGATTTCTGACTCTTTTTTTTAATGTGCATACTTCTGAAATACAAATTAGTTTTTTTCTAATGAATCATTAGCATGTGCTATCATCAAAGGTTATTCACTGAAAACTTGAGAAAAAGGCAATCAAAACTAATTTTGATTGTTAATGGAAATGTATTTTTGGTCTTAAACAGCTTCCTTCAGTAATAATTATAGTTATGCCTCTTGGGTGTTTTTGGACTTCTAAATTTACATCCAGCAGTTCTTTTTAATTTAGTAGTTAATCTTTTACAGAACACTGCAAATTTATACTTCTACCTAACATTAGGAAAGTCAGGAGAGTGTATTCATCTATCCATCCTTTTAAAATATAGATGTAAATGGGTTTTTCTGTATTGGAAAGAGATGTCTGTGTCTATACTGTACATGAGCTCAAGCATTTATATCATTGTGTAGTTGAGTTCTGAGTGTCATTTCTAAATTTGAAAAATGTGAATTCAATCAGTTCATATAATTATAAGAATTAACACCAAGATAATTATGTATCCTTCTGGAAAGAGGTTTCTGGTTTTCAGCCACTAAGATAGAATTTTTGTAGAATAGTAGAAGCATAGAGAGTGTATTAATTTGGGGGTTTAGAAGTTATTACAAGGTACAGGTCACAGTAATAAATAAAGGCTGAATTAGTCAAGCAATATTTCACTACTGAAGTAGTTATTAAAAGATGAGGCTTTTTTCCTGCTGCAGTATTTTCATGTACAGCTGTTAATCACATGTTTCTGTAAACCACTGAGATATAAATCCTCCCCTCCTACTGAAAAGGAGTTCCTTTTGAAAAGGGATTGGTGTGTGCCTTTTTCATCCAAATTCCAGCATCCCCTTGTGTTAAAGGTCTTAAAATTAAAGTTCTGGTCCTTTAATTAAAAGTGGAAATCCAAAATGTCGCACTAATTTTGGTGTCTGATTTTTTTTTCACTGTAAGTTTGCAGCTCTCCAGAGTTTACGAAATGGTTAAAATTAATATTGTGTGCAGTTACTGAGAGAAGAAGCAGGCAACAAATGTCAATAAATCTAGATCTGTTTGAAGCAGACGTCACTAAATCTTAGTCTTGACTGCTCTCTGGTAGTGTCAAGAGCTGCTCTGTAAGATGAATTTGAGGGGAGGATGAAAAAGGTACCATATTAAACCACTGCACTGATAAGTTTAGTTAAGAGGCAGAAGATGTGTCCTTGCAGTGACATTCAGTGGCCGATATTTGTTTCCCTTTAAATAATATGCTGTACATCTATGAGAATGATGGCTTGGTGTTTGTGACATTGCATCTTCACCAAGGTTACTGGCTCCAGGACAGGCAGTCTCTCCTCTCTTTCTCTCTCACACCCTGTCAATAAATATCCACTTGTCTGAGGAAGTGAGATACAGATTTTACAGCTGACACCAGAGCATCTTCATTTCCAGAAGCAATGAGTTTCAACACATGTGAACGTGAAGTAGGGGAGAAAAAAAATTAAAGGAATATATCTTTCAAGTCTTTGTCATAAGCAAGCAGTTACCTCTTCCAGACAACAAACCTCAAGGTTTGGCAATAGTATAACGTTTTAAGTCTTCCAGTGAAACAAAGAAATTTCTCTTGTAACATATTGAATTCAATCCAAAGCTTTGTTTAAAACCATATAAATATATTATCTTTTCCATATTATATATTAATATCTATCAATAGGTATATATATTTCCACTTTAAAACAGGAAAGTAATTTAAGAACAATATCATACATACATAGTGATTTTCTGCTCTATTAATTCAGAGTGTGCATAATCTGGTATTAAATAAACCCTTTTACTGTTTTGTTTTACCCAAACATGCAACTTTTACATCTCTCAAGTGAAAGGAAGGGAGATGATACTCCATATATACAAATATATGTATGCATAATAAATCAGGACTATCTAACACAGGGATTTTTTACTACATGTGGAGACTTTGAGTAAGGAGTTATGTAAAAAAGTGAACAAATCTCAGTCAATTGAAAAACGTATCAAATCTTCTAATTTGTAACCTAGTCTTTCCCTGAAGAGAAAAGCAAATAATTCAGTGGAAATAATTCAATCTGTGGTTTATTTTATCTCCAATTTTAATTTATGGGAGCTTAATATCTGTGAGCAGAAAGACTCTATAGCCTGTTCTTCCCTTTTTTATTTTAAAACTAGGTTAAATGTAATTAACAAGTCCGATTTATCATTAGCTGGTACCAAACTGCTAATATGTTCTCTCTTGCTCTCCCTCCCCTTCTCACAAGCTCTTTCACTCCCCAGCCTCTCATCCTCCAGCTCAGCTGTGTTTGTAGGCCAGGTGCTGTGTTCTTACCATGAATAGCACCAGCTCAGGAGGTAGGATGGAGTTCTTCATAGCATATTTCCATTGCTGAGTGGCCATCTGCATCCATACAGTAGGCACCACCTATCAGTTCTCCCATGAGGGCATGTTTAGCCCTGACAAAAGAAGGGATGTAACAACCATATTTACAGTACTTTTCAGTGTGAAAGCAGCTTTTTCTGGCAGATTTTTGTAGTGCTTGTGATGGGGACTGAAGATTCCTGTATCGTACAGGTGTGCTGCTATGAGCAGGACTAAGGCAAGCTGTCCTGAATATCATTTTCTGAGCCCTTCTTAGGATTTCCTGCTTTGCATCAGCTTCAGGGTATGTGGGAATACTTACATCATATGTTATGGGCTTGCTAAAGGCTCTTAATCTCCACAAAGAAGCCTCTGAAATGTCCAGCATGAAATCACAGGTTGCTTAATACTAAAAAATCTGGATCTATTAAGAGCTGGTGTTTCCACTTGAGAATCAAAGTCTGGGATTTTTCTGCAAAGGAATAAATCCTGTCCAGGATAGTGTGCTATGGTAGGAATATCTCTGAGATTTAAGATTTAATTTTTCAGTGTAATAGGTAACTGTATCTCAGGTTGAAACACAAATATATGATAAAGATTTCTTTATTATCTTGAATGCCTGAATTAGGTTTGCAAATATGTTGTGTTAAAAATATGTCTGTGCCCTCAAAAATTTCTTGTTACATTATTGTCTCCGCATGTCTTCCACAATGTTTTCATATAAATATGAGGAATTGTTGGGATTCAGAACTCTAGGAATATCTTGGTAATATGCTTTTTGGTGGAAATTGTCTACCAAGTTCTCAATTCTAAAGCAAAAGATTTTACATCTTTTAAAAAATGGCTTTGGTAGTTTCGTTATTTTGAATCACAAATATATAATAAAGCAGCCTGGGTTATCTGTTTAGTTACAAGAAAACTTGGAAAGCATTACTTTTGTCTTATGTTTTCAGAGACTGTAAGCTTTATCTTTTGAGTTCCAGTTTCTTTATGAGAAGCTGTCAAAGACAGTAAGTTCCTTTCTTGCTTTTGCCTCTCTTCAGAAAGAGAGCTGAAGGTTGGTTGCAGTCTATTGCATGAGGCTTAGGACATTTGATGTAGGATTGGTAGGTGTCAGCACACTTACAGCTCTAATACCATGCTGGAGTATACAAAGTGCTGGTTTTTTTCTGTGTGGGTACATATGTGGGTTAGTCCTATTCCCATATAACATGTTGAATGGGTAAAAAGATTAAAGGGGAGTGAATCTGATCATCAGCACCTGTTGTTCTGGAATCAGACTTAAATGCTGTAATTGTGTGCCTCTTCAATACTTGTGTCCATACAAAAGGACAGTATCACTTACTGTCCCAGAACTGTGCCTTAGGAACTTTGACCCTTGGGTGCTCAAATGTTACATGAAAGATATAAACTGAAACATCATAATTAAGCACATTGAATAACATAGATGTATAAAATTGCCTTCAAAATATTAAGCGTAGCTACAGAAGTTCATTCAGTTTTTACAAAACTTACTGTATTTTCAGCCAAGCTAGCTGTACCCTAAATTAGGAGCTGTAATTGGGATATCAATCCATTTCTTCCGGTTTTATTTTACTTCTTTCTGATGCTGTAGTTAGCAATTATGTATTAAAAAATGTAGAACTTATCATCTTATCTGAAAATTCCTCTGTGAGTTAAGTTTTAAGGAATATATATTCTTTCTGTACATTTTAGAGTAGGGAGATTCTGGTAATGCACATGGAATATTTTGCCTGAAAGCAAGCCCTACAAAGAGCAATGGGCTCCTTGTTAAAGGGGGGAGGCTTGATGTTTTTATGTTCTTTAGTTAAAAAACAAAAACCCCACAATTTCTCAGAGTGCCAAAGAAACTCATGCGTGCATGGAAGAACAACAGAATGGAAAGAATACCAAAGGACTTCTACAAAGTGCTTTGGACATGAGTTGAGGAAGAGTAATATTGTTATCTTCAGACATATATGCAAAGACCTAATGTACCCTTGATTATTTTTTATTACTGACTCTAGACTAGTAATTAACAATTCTGGAGGCTACTGAACAGCTTCTAGTGGAAGTAATTGTTCACTTTCAGGAATTCTCTTACAGGCATATTCATGCTCATAGCAGATGTTTCTCATTAATTTACTGATGAATATTTTCTTTCCATAGACAAAAGGAAAGGGGAGAGAGGTCTATTGAATTGTATGTTTTTCACTGTGACAAATGGTGAATTTCACAGAGGTTCACAGGGAGTTCTACTGTTCAGGTGCCTCCTGCAGTAAGCTGTAGTGTTTCCTTCACTGTGCACCTCTTGAAGTGTTCATCCCCGCTCTGTTTAAGGCCGTTGATTACTCCTCTCTTTTATGGGTGCAAACCTAAATACACAGTTTGAAAATGGAATGTGACAGGTAATAGTTGCTGTATTTTTTGAAACAGAAAAAGAGTATTCCCAGAGTCTTGAACCAATGCTCTCATCATTGAAGTTTTTTAAAAACGTGGTTATCGAGAGATACACCAATGCCATACTAACAAATATACCTTATGTTTGCACTATAACTGAATTATTATTGCTAATTATAGTAAGTATTTTTAGTCATTGATATATGCAGCTACTAAAACACTGCATTTATCAGCTGAGTGTTTTTTCTCTGTGGCTTTGATGTTGCCTGTGTATATTTAATCTCAATTTATTTCTACTAGTCATTGTTATATAAAACCTAATGCATGGAAACACAATATTTATCCCAGCAGCTGTTAAAAATCTGTGGATATGGATTAATGTCAGCTTTTAAATGTGTAGTGCTTTAGTTAATTCCATCCAAGGACAGATGATATCATCCACTAGGAAGGAATATATTAAAAGCTGTCAGCCAGAAGGTAGTAAAAGTAGGTGATATGTTATAAAGAGGACTAAAAGGTCATTCAAAGAAGAGATATTGCTAATAAGTCAATTAAAATTTTCAAGCTGACATTTTATAAATTTCTTTCTAAGTCCTAAAACATTTCCAAAGCTAGCAAAATTCACATCGGAGACTGGAAAAATAGGGGTCATGCAGAACCTGCAGTTTCTTCATGGAATGAACAAATAGGAAAGTTGCTGCTTTAGGTTAAGGCCTTGAGGAGGTCACGTTGAAAGAGCCATTGTTTGGCCAGGTCGGTGTTGTCTGGACTGTGTTTTTAAGTTCAATGTGTTAGTATTGCTTATGTGCATATAAGCAAATTTGTTTCAGTAGATGCTCTCTGTGATGTCTTGCTGTCCTTTCCAAGGCTCACCTGGATAATATGCAAATACCTACTTCTTCTATATGGCTGGATAGGGATTATATTTATTTAAATATATTTATTTAGATTGCATTTAAGGATGAGAGCAAATTTCTTTACTGTCCAACTAGTTTTAAGTCGTTGTAAAAGACACATTGTAGCAATTTATTCAGAGTGTGCTTTGATCCCACCTCTGTCAGGTTTCAAGGCTCAAGATGAAATGCTAGTTGAAGTGGGCATGCAACTGAGGTCAAGGAACTAGGCCCTCATTTCGAAATTGTGTTCTTCCCTTGTTCTAAGTTTGTTCTAAGTTTGATAAAGTTTGGGTAAAACACAAAAACCTGAGGCTTAGTCCTGTTAAAGACATTGGTACATTTGACTGTCTCAGTGGAAGAGAAAAATACTTGAGTGTTTTCCAGCACAAGCTCAAAATTAAGAAAATCTGGCATCAGGCCTATTTCTGTTTTGTGTACAGAGACAAAGAAAGGATGTATATTTCTTGCAATTGATTTCTTTTATAATTATTTTAATCCCAAATATTATATTTTTTCTCAGTCCTATGGGAACACATTTTATGCAGTAAATAAAAAAATGGACATTTAGATTTAATATTGATTAGGGCCTAGATTAAAAAAAAGTTTATAACTTGATAACAAAAGTTTATAACTTTATAGGAGAAAACATTTGTTTTTCATGCAGCTTAAATTGTTTATGCACATTTGTTGTTGTGAACTCTGTAGCCACAGGACCCCGGGGGGGGGATTGTATTTTTTGGTTTTAAACTCAGAGACTTACCTCTTTTCAGCTGAAATGTAGTTCTGGCTTCTTTTGACAAGTTTGGGGGTTTTTTTTCTGCTAAGGTTAGTGTGGTCATAGTGGGGTGCTGTGAGGGGGATTAGCTTTGTGGTTTGAGTTGTTTCTCCTGTTTATGAAATTTTTCATAGCAGATATTTAAGTATCTTGGTTGTCAACTATTCTTAGGGTACCTTTCTCTAAATTAATCTGAGGGCTTGCACTATCTGCATAATTTTTGATAGTGTGGAGGTGCTTCTTACTGGTTACTTTACTTATCAGTCTACAGGTTATCAAATGAACAAATATTGAAATGATAAATGATCAGACAGCTGCAGTCACGTTCCACTCTCGTGTCTGAACTAGACATGGTTTTGTTTTGCACGCTTTGCCTGATAGGATCACTTTTTTCTATGACTTTCTTACACAAGGTCTGTTGTCTTCAGATGTTCTCACTTTTTAGAATTTATTGAGCTTCATATCACAATATTACTTGACTGTATATTTAAATGTGCAGATGAGCCTGTGTTCTAGAAAAGGAGCAGAATGAATTTCACTCTAGGTTCATTAAAAATTTGTTTAGTTCAGTATAACAATACAATAAGAAAACTAATGAATTAGGACTCCAGAAAATATGTAGGTCTACTTCAAAGTCTTGGAAATCCATGAGCATTACTTGCACATAGTTGCAGAAGTAAAAGAGAAAAAATGCCCACCCCAGTCCCCCAGGCTTTTTTTTAAGAGTTTGATAATAATACTTTCTCTGATACTTAGTATTACTTGAAAGATATATTTATGTTCCTGTGATTCTGTGCATGCACACTCTACATGCGTATCTATAACACAAAAATATTATATCATGTCTGTATCCACTAATCTAACATGATTAGGTTGGCCCTGCTTGTTTCACTTGACAGGCAGGCAGTGACATCAATCAAAATTTCTGCCATTCATGTTGCTTTTCACAGTGCCACTGAGAGTCCTGACAGGTTTCTTTAAAGTGGGATAGCAATAATGTTGGGATTTTGGTTTTCACAAGGTGAAGGGATAGTTAATTCATCTGTATAGATAATTTCCATACTTAAGCTGTGCTCATTTAAGTTTGTACTTAAATGGTATGATAGTGTACCTTAAGAGATACCCAGGTGTTCTAACTAATCTCAGTAGTTTTATATTCTCAGCTAAAGGGTTATTTGTTTCAAGATTGCAGAAGCAATTTTTGCATTTGACTAATATATGTCACATGGAAAACATTTGTGGGGTTTTTTTGGGGAGTGAGGGGTTTTGTTTTTCAACAAATAAGATTTTGTGGTTTTTCCTTGTATTTTCCAACTGTATTTTCTAATAATCCCCATTTCATGTTTACCCTGAAGTTACTGTGAAGTATTGAATTGGTCAAAGCAGCTATATGAGAAGTTAAATCATGGATGAC
The DNA here is from genome assembly GCF_014805655.1 of Passer montanus. Classification (NCBI taxonomy): domain Eukaryota; kingdom Metazoa; phylum Chordata; class Aves; order Passeriformes; family Passeridae; genus Passer; species Passer montanus. Next base: position 2,323,834 of record NW_024371149.1, on the reverse strand, counting down.
ACAGATGGCATCAAAATATTTAATAGATATATTCTGATGGATATTGATGCTTTGAGACTTTAACAAGCATTTTGGTTCAGTGGATTGATGAGCTAAGATATTTTTTCCTGCTGCTGATGCACATGGAGAGTTACTTCTGTCTTAAATTCTAAACTCAGATTGGCTTTTCAGTTGGGCAATATTTTCTGTCCTCTTTAACTTAATTCAAAATGCTATTTAGAAGGGTATCTATCTCATCTTTATTGGTGGGGATTTTAAAATAATTTCTCTGTGTGTTTGTGATCTGCCCAGCATATATATTTTTAGAGAGAAAGAAGAAGCTAGAGCAGAGTTGACTTTAGATACTTCATTGCTGCAGTTTGCAAATGTATTCAAGAAACACTGATAGCATAGCTCTGTTAACAAAATAAAAAAGGCTAGGCTGTAGGTGTAGCCATTCAGTAATGGATATAGTACTGTGACTGAATTATCTATTTTTTAAGTGCCTGTTGTGCAGTACCAAATGCTAATGTAGGTGCCAAATGGGAATACCCTCTACCATGTACAAGATGAATGAGGCACTTCAGAGTGGGATCCAAAACAGCTGGCAAACTGAAAAGTGCATGATTGTAAAGCTAGTTCACATTAGAACTAATCAAAATAAGGTGCTGCAGATGGGTATATCCTAAATGAAACTGTCATTTAATTGAAATTTCTCCACCTGTGCTCTTTCTTTAGAAACCAACCCGACAATCAAGAAATGCTCATCATACTGTAATAAATTGTAAAAATACTACAAGTTTTTCCCTTCCCATCCCCTCAGGTGAATGCTTTTCACTTTTTTCTCACTGTCTTTCTTCCATTGCTGTTGTGGATTTAGTCCCCACAGCCTTCCCTCAGGACAGTGGCAGGTTTAGAAAAGGGGAAATGAAGAGTGCACTGTGGTCTTAAGAGAGCCCCACCAGCTAACATTCTGTCCAGAAAGGTAAATCATGTTTTGATTTACGTTTTGAATCATGCTGGTCACTTCCAGTCTAGTAGTATTGGCGCAATCTTGGCAACTCTCCTTAATTAATTTTTCTGAAGACTGTGTGATAAAGAGTAGCTGTAATATTTACCTGATCCTTGGGAATGAGTCCTTTGTCCTGGAAGCACTTTTGGCTTCTTCTGATCAGGAGTGAAAATGCAGTTTCTCTAAATAGTATGCCCAGTCCTCAGAAGTCTCACATCTCTTTGAGCAGTACGAGTTCAGATGGACTAGATGGACTCTAGTAGGTCATTCTCTGGATGCCATGACAGAAGGTTGATGAGAAATCCATGGGGCTAAAATCATAATATAAATTTGCAGAGGGCCTAAGAAAATTTTGGACTTAAAAAAGATAGAGACTGTTTGGGAACAGTGTGAAAAGTATTGGATAAGATTGGTTTGGGGGTAAGTTCTGAGAGAAATTACTTTAAAGGAAAACACCAGGCAAATTGTTCTCTAGGATGACCTTAAGTACAGAGGTTGGACCAGATGATCCACTGTGATCTCTTCCCACCTGATCTATTCAGTGATTCTGTGATCACTCTAATTCCTTATGGGGGAAGGGTAGATAAGATATCTGCAAGGTATGACTCTATGTGTGAAAATTTTAGTTGATATAGCTAAACTTATCTGTATGTCTTGAGTAGAATACTTTTTTTTTTGAGTAAAGGATTAGGAGGTACCACTAGAATATTTGAATACTATTTGTGTTAAGGTACTGTATGTGTACTGAGATTTCCTCTGCTTTTTGTTTTCTGGTACTTGATTTAAAAGCTCCATATGATTCTATTTCCTGTCTAAACTGTGTAAATTGAAGACCCAACTGCAGATGTGAAATGGCATGGGAAAATTGCAAGATTCTCATCATCTATAGAGTGATTTTCCCAAATTTAAACATGGAATCAATAATATAATGGTACTTAATGGCCTGCGTTTCTGGCCTTCTGCATCAATCAGTAATTGTATTCCAAATGGCATATAGTTTCTGTAAATCAATGCATGTCTTAGTTATTGACATAGTGATGACATCTACATGTAACATAAGAAAAATCTGTCTCAGCATAAACCAATTCAATTCCTTTTAAATCAAACATAGTTTGGGATGGATTAAATGATACAAACAATTTCCTAGGAAGAATTCCTAAAAGTTGTCCTCAATATTGATCTTCTTAATGTGGTGTGCTACCTTTTTACATGTTTTGATGTGTTAAATCAATCCAATTTTTATGATGATGGAAGACTTATTTTTTACAAGGGAGGTAAAAAATGAGCATAGCATTTAAGAGTGCTTTAACTGTTATACTGAATTCTCTGATTCAGTTGCATAATGATCTTGAAAACCACTGAAAAATTCCCACTTTGACCACAAAAAAAAAAAAGAGGAGTCAGTATTTTCATTATTTTTCTTACTTTTTTGCCTTTAATAGACCCAAAATAAGACCCAAAAAAACTAGTCTGGACTTCACTGCTATGTAAAAGCTACTTTAAAACATCTAACCATCTGCTTAATGGCTGGTAATACATTTCTAATGGTCACTCTTGATAAGATACTTTCAATTTGTTACAGTTGTAGTAATCAAACAGCCAAGCACATTCTGCAGTGATGTGGCTGAGATTGTTGACCAGTTTCCTATCAGTGAAAGGGTTGTCACTGTCTTGCATAGCAAAAGAACAGCAGCTTTGAAAATTTTGTGTTTTAACAGCATATTTTCAGGATGACAAATATGGGTCAGAGTTGTGAGTTTATCAGATGTTACACAAATGGGTAATTTTCAGTGTTTATATGTCCAGGTGTTGTGGCTACTGTGGTTGTAACAGGTCAGTTTAATTAATGATTGTTCTTTTTTTTCCCTGGATTATATATACTGAATTGCTGTCATCTAGGGCCTTGAATTCTTTTGTGTGATCCTGGCAGCTGGTGACGGCTCTGCAAATTATGAGTTTCTTGGCTTAAAACAGATTAAATTGCAGACAAAACAAGCTATCAGCTGAGTAAATACTGCACCTCTGTTTGGCTTCAGTGAGAAGAAGGAGATTAGCGTGAGTACTTAGTGTTCATAATTACTAGTAAGAGGCAAATAGTAGGCTCAGGCTGACTGGAGATTGTTCCATTATATCCAATTAACACCCACTTGATTATTGTTAATTACTTGTGTTGGATGACAGAGGAGTATAGATGTCATACTTCAAACATACAAATACCATCTGGGTCATCAGTATGCTGACACTGATAATATCGTGCTCAGTCTCAGATGCTACGAGATATTTTCTCTGTGCAGTTTTTAGACTTCACTGCTTTTATCACTTCTTAAAATTCTCCTTAAATATACTGCCTAAATAAAGATTTTTTTTGTCCCAAGCACAAACAAAAAAGCTGTATTTTTCCTATTGAATCTTAAGGATAAAAAAAAAAATCAATCTCTCAACACCACAAGATTTTTGTTGATGATAACTTTTCTGAAAAAGCCTTTTTATAAGGTTACCAGCTGAGGTTGAGACTCAGAGAAGGTATTATGGTTATGAGTAGAATGCGATGTGTTTGTTATGCCAGTCAGAGTTACGATTTCCAAGTTTAATATGTTGGGATACCCAACTCTCTTAAGACTTCTTGAAAACCTGAAAATTTCATGTATAGTGATCTACATAAATATTATTGTCACTTTCCTTGGTTACTGGTAAAGCATTGTGATTAATGACTGAAACTAATATCGTAAAAAGGTGAGTTCCCCTAGTGCAATGAGTTAATGAAGACCTTTTTCTTTTTACATTATAATATATATTTAAACAGTAAAGGAACAGGCATTAGAAAACCCATTGAAATAAGGAATTCCTAAGTATATTTAAAGATTTAAACAGGGAATTGAATATCTTGACTAGTCATTTGGAATCTATAATGTTAAAATAGTCTCCTTTTAAAGGGCATTCACAGCATTAAAAATCACCTTCCAAATATTGTAAATATATATATTTTATAATGAATAGATATCAGTGAAATGGAATATTGTCATAGGATAATAGGTTTTGGCTGATGAATGCTGAAGCAGAGCCAAAATGCTCAGTTTTAAAATATGAGGCATTGATCCTGTGACAATCTTTTATTACAATTTACTTTTATTTCTCTTAGCCACTTGGCCAGTGCAGATGCCATCATCTTGTTGGAATGGGACACTTAAAATTGTAGCATGTAGCCATCTGGAGTCTTCATGTTAGGTTGTGGCTCTACTTAGAGGATTGTGTAAGGAACACCTATCAGACTTGCTTCTTACTTTCCAAAATAATTTCTGATGAAGAAATACATCATTAGTGTTGGGTCTGTAAAGTGATGGAAAATGATTCAGCATGCTTCTAATAAGCAGCATTTGAAGACATGCTCTGCAGCTTTGTGGTGTAGCAGGCAATTAGGACAGGTTGTGTCTGTATTTTTTCTTGAAAGTGCTTTACTACCCTTTTGTGAATGGTATTTGTTTCTTTTTGTTGTAGCATTTTTTGTATGTCAAGTGTCAGTTATTCCTTCCTCTACTCTGATAGTTGGACACATCTCACTGGTAGGTTTTCCTTACTGTAACCTTTTGGACTCAATGTTTTAATGGCCCTTGTTTTTCTGTGTTGGTGGTTATACAGTTCCCAGTGGAGAGTGTTCCTGACCCTTAGTTGTAGTGGTTTCTAATTTGATTTACACACAACTAACCTGAATGCTTATTTCAGCTTGTATGGAACCAAACTATCTATATCTATGTTCCTGCAATAAACAGGCTGAATTTGCAAACAAGAAAGTTAATGTCAGACCCTCCTGCAATTTGCCTTTTTTAACAGGAAAAAAAAAAAGCATGATGAATTAGGTAGTTCCTCCTGTTATTTTCAAGTGTTCTTTAAGGGACTGCTAAGGATGTTTTACTTGATTTAATTTAGGCATAAGTAATTCTCAATTCAGAGCAATGGTTTAGAACTTGACTGAATGTCCTTTTTGTGAAGTAATTATCCTGATTTTCTTGCTAAATGTTATTTTATGCATTACATTTAATAGCCTCTATTTCTTTGGTATGGTAGAATAATGATGACACCTTCTAGCACTTAGGAACAGAGTATATCCTGTTTGGTTTTTTTCACAGTTTAGCATTTAGGCATTAGAGTAATACATTTCTCTTTTTGCCTATCTTCCCAACTGATATATTAGAACAAACTGTGTGTAAGCTTTTTAGCTTGGAGGTGTTTTTTGCGTCTGTAAACAGTGTTCTTGTGTCTTTTCTGGATGATGGTTTATATGTTGCCTGTAAGGGGATATAAGGTATTTTGTGAATAGTTGAAGTCTTAGCTTGGAGGTGTTTTTTGCGTCTGTAAACAGTGTTCTTGTGTCTTTTTTGGATGATGTTTATATGTTGCCCGTAAGGGGATATAAGGTATTTTGTGAATAATTGAAGTAATTTCTATGCAATATCAGGTTTGCAGTATTCAAAACCTATGTCTAGCCAGGATACTTTCCTCTTTGTTTGTACATGCTTGGTGTGCCCACTGCTTGTCTTGGAGTGCATGGATGTATGAAGGTGCAGGTTTCAGCTGGAATAGAGTTAATTTTCTTCATAATGGCTGGTCTGGGCTGTGTTTTGAATTTGTTAATCTTTGAATTTGCTGAATTTTGCTGAACACAGAGTTGATAATACAGAGATGTTTTTGTTGTTGCTGAGCAGAGATGTTTGTGTTGTTGCTTGCACAGAGCCAAGGCCTTTCTGCATTTTGTACTGCCATGCTGGTGATGACACTGGGGGTGCATGGGAGGCTGGGAGGAGACACTGCCAGGACGGGTGACCCAAAGAGACCAAAGAGATATTCCAGACCATGTGACATCATGCATATAAAGTGGTGGGAAGAAGGAGGAAAGGTGGATGTTTGGAGTCACAGTGTATGTCCTCCCAAGTCACTGTTATGCCTGGGATGGCTGAACACCTGTCTGCCCATGGGAAGCAAGGAATTCATTCCTTGCTTTCCTTTGCGCAGCTTTTGCTTTCCCTATTAAACTATATCAGTATATATATGTTGTATATGTTCTAATAGTGTGTATTTTCTTGATACCCAGTTGTTAAGATTTCTTATTACCCAGTTATTCCTCTCATTGTTTGTTTCTGAGTCACAGACAAGGGCAGTATGGCACGGGTTGTGCTTTCTGATAAATAGATTGGCTTTGCATTATGTATTTCCTTCTGCAGTCTTCCATGACATCACTAGAGTTTCAGTGTTTCTTTCCTCTCTTCCTCAGTTGTTTATATGAGAAAAAAAATTAGAGACAAAGCAATGTTTGTTGCAAAGCTTGAGTTCTGTGACAGTTGTGTCTTATAAATTCTAGAAATTAAAGTTGTGCATTAGAAAAATGGAAATGTATTCATCCCATAGCAAATCGGTATTACAGTAAATGTAAGGCAATTCTTATAATGATTAATACTACACTGAAATTTAGAGAGGTTCCAGGAAGATGAGAAAAACTTTAAAGCAAAATATGAAGTGGGATCCAAACTATATTTTATCTTTGCAGTGAATGCATTTTATGCATGGAAGAGTTTTTATTTTTTAATAGTGGCATGGATGATTACATCAGCTGCAGAGGAGACGCTGTGGCAACAATTGTGGTGACCAAGAACAGCCGTGCAGTTGTGTCACTGCTCACTTCACAGGACATGATACCAACAGGGCAGTATGTTTCAATGGCTGGATTTCAGCCCTGTCTGTTGGAATCCTTTTGAAATTTAAAAATATTTACTGAGTTTTTTGTTTTCCTCTGATCACAGACTGCTGAGAGAGATTTTACTTCAGTGGACTCCAAAACTTAGATCTCTCTCCTTTGCCTGACTGCCACTTAAAGTCATGGCAGGCATTTCAAATCCAGGGGAAATAAGAGCCCTGCCTTTGTATCAGGTGTTTTCAGAGAGGATTAAGAAGTAAAAGTTTCTAATTGAGAATATTTCTGTTGAAACACACGAGCCCTAAATTCCACTCTATTAAATCTGGAATAGGTTGGTTTAATGTTACCTCCAGACAGGTGGGTGAGGTATGGAATTTCTCTTGCCTCTTTCCTTTTGCTTAAATGTTTTTGAATGTGAGAATATTTAGTCATTTTCATTAGGTTAATCTTGGAAATTAGAAAAAGACCAATCTCTAAAAATTAAGTATTCTTGTATTGACTTCACTACCTTCTATGCCTATTGCATCACATTTGAATAGAAGAATTCTATGTATAAAATGACTTAAAATTTTTATAAGCCCTTCTCACTTTTGAAGGCCTAATGCATGCTAATGGTGCATTGATATCACAAAATTATTCTTTCAAGGCTAGCTGAAAATGTGATTTCTGACTAAAAAAAAAAGCCACATCATCTTGATTTTTTTGCACCCCTTTCCTTTCTCCAAAGCGTTTTTGATCAGTTATGTTATAAAGTTTTTAAAATTTTGAACATTTCTGACATTTACCAGTTTTGCCAAAGGGTCTGAATATGAACGCTTGTTTTTATGGTCCCCAGTGAACACAACTGTAATCTTTGTAAGATGATAGCATGTGTTCCTTTGCATTTTTTAATGCAGCTGTGGTGGTGTAGGATTTATATTACTAATAAAGATCCCATAAATGTTCATTGAAAGCATCTGTGTGATTGTATACAGTGCCTAGCAAAGAGGGTCATTGATATGACATAGATGATGCTTTATATGCAATTATTGTTTCAGGACAGTTGGTTTGCTGTATGCACATAGGACATTTTAAACATTAAATTCTGTTTCAGGTCCTTAACCTGGCCAAGTTAAATAGAAATGTCCCTCCCCCTGCTACCTTACTCACTCATTTGCCCATGTAAAAAGCTTTTAAAAGCTTGTATTTGTATTGCAGTCTTTTACTTGCCATACTAAAGAGGCATGTGGCTTGCAGTAATTGACCTGGACACATCCACACAGTGATCTGCACAGAAGCATGAGCTTCATGAGCCTGGTTAGGAGAGAAAACTGCCTGCCCTTGTCATCCTACCTGCTGTGGGAGCACAGGGCAGGCAGCAGACTGAGGAGCCCTCCCGGGAGGCAAGGCTTGTGAGCTCAGGCTCTAACACTGATGAGGCCAAATGCTCAGGGAGCAGAGAAGGGTGGATTGTAAGAACTGTGGGCAGAGGGGAAGCTTCCATCAGTCTGTAAATCCCTACTCACACCAGTAGAGACAGGGGCTGGAAAAGCTCTCCTTACTACTTTCACTGTATTTAAAGATCAGGAAAACAATGTACAACTGAATACTGTATTCCAAGTAGAACATCCTGATTATGGCACTAAAGCATCTGACATAGTTGGATTTAGTACTAAGCTTTTAATTTGTTTTGAAGTTAAGCAAAACCATCAATGCTTTATTGAAAAGTTCTTATTTGTATATATCCATTACTGCGTGCATGGCTCCAGTTTATTTTGAGCAATCTTTAAATTAGGGCTTAATCATTTGGGGGAAGACGACATGGGTTTAACATTGTGGCATCTTTCATCGTTATTGCCTCTTTCTTAAGTGATATAATTTGTGACAAATGTGAACATTAATTACATTTAACAAAGAAATATAACTTGAAGTGATTGTATTTTAAAAAACATCCAATCAGTGAGATTATATCTTACACCAAGCTTTAGCTCAAAGTTCAAAAGTCAGAAATCAAATACCATCAGTTATCAAATTATGTTAATGGTTCTAATGAAAGCTTCTGGTATTTTGCTCAACAGTGTGTTGCTGTTATGGTAACTAATAGGACAAGAAAAGCTGATGGCCATGAAAAAATTAGAACTGACTGCTAGAGGTTTTTTGGTTGGTTTTTTTTCTTTTTTTTTTTTTAACATATTTGACAGTCTGTTTAGTCACCCAGAGTTACCATGTAGTACACTCAGGTTTTTCATCTGGCATAAGAACAGCATAACCTGTATTTTATAACCATTTTAGACCACTTTAATTCCCCCTCCTTAAGAAACACTTTCACATTATAAGTTTTTGCAAGCCAGCAAAGCAAAGGAAATTAAAGACTGACATTTTGTCACAAATCTTTACAAGAAACTCTGCAGCATTTACTACATACATTAATCTGATATATCTGTATATATTTTACAGAGTGGAAAAAGGAATAATTGATGACAATTTCTGTTATATCAATTAGATATAAATGTTTGGAACTTGATGCTGTTGAGGGGCAGATTTATTTTGCTGTGTATTGACTTGAAGGGTTGAATACTGCAACTGAGATATTTGAATAATTTTGAAACTCCTTGTGTATTAATACAGTTTAGCATTAGCTGAAGCTTTGCACAGTTTCCTTAGAAATCTAAAGGATTTAGTTTTATTAAAATAGAGCTCTCTATTTATTTTCCCTTTTGGTATTGATAGCTCTGGAGGATCAATTACTAATTTTCTTGACTAAAATTTTTTCATAATGTTTTGTGAAGTAAATTATAGCACTTTGTTAGAAATCCCTAAATGTCTTGAGAAACTTACACATTTTATTTACATATTTAAATTACTGATGGGACTTGGAGCATTGATAGTATGTGCTAGTAGTTATCAAGTACTAGATTAAAGATGTACCTCTTTGTTGGATCCTTTACCTTTCAAGAGCCCAATATCTGAAGCTGCAATCCAAAACAATACAAGTAGATAATATTCAAAGGCTATAAATAACAGTTATTATGATTGACAAACACCCAATGCTGAGGAAAGCAATGATTTATCTCTGTCCAGATTAGAAGACATTTGTAAACATCCTAAGCATTTCCATGGCTGAGATATATATATATATATAAAAAAATAAAAGTCATGTTGTGTGGTGGGAATGCTGTGGAACTGAGGCTAAGTGGTTAAATCAGCTCCTGAGGATTAAAGAACTTCCATATAGCTATCACATTGTTTTCAAAGCCCCACATTTTGATTTCCTTTTATGTGTAGAACTTTCTCAGTGTGTTCTGCTGTACCTGTGGGTAACATTGATAGAATTGCAATGATTGAATACAGAGAGCAAAATACTCACTCACTTTGTACTTCGATATTCTGAAAGAACAGTATACTAATTTGACACCTCCCTCCCCAGAATTTTTTTAATTAGAAAAGATGCAATAAAAATTTTAAAATATTTTTAAAGAAGAGTAAACTGGACAAAGGGAGAGAAAATGACCTTGGGTTTATTTTCTTTGTGTCATACAGGGAGTGAGTAAATCTTGGACTTCTACGTTTTCCCCTCCATAGACAGACAAAGGTGCTTCTGAGTTTTGAAGCAGAGGATTCCTCTTTTAATAATTTTGAACCTGGAAGCTAAAGCAGGCAAGATTCCTGAAAATGTGATCAGTATGAAAAATCCGTATACAGAAACTTTTGAGTATGTTCAGTGCAGAGGTTTCAGACACAGATTTTGAGCTCTCTCTGATGATAATCTGACTGTAAATTTACTTGTTGTAGTCCAGAGTGATATTCTTGTAATTGTTAATTAGTGCACTGTAAAAGCTTCAGGAAGTTAACAAGAGCCTTAAAACTAACCAATAATGCTCACTATACTTCAAGTGAAGGAAACAAATTTTATCTGAAGACAGAAAGAACACCTTACAATTTCAAAGTGATAAAAACAATGCTGCAGATATTAGTGTTAGAGCATGCCACTCTCAAGTAGACCCAGCAACCTGACGTTCTGAAATGCAGTATCAAAACAAAATCACACTTGTCATGCAAGTTCTTAAATTTTAATGCCAAGTGTGCAGTATAGCATATTTTGCTGTGGACACAGTGCAATCAAAGCTGTGTTCTGAAAGCTTTAACTACACTAGCCCTTTTGGGTTTTGTCTGTCAAAATCCATTGCAAAACTGCAGTCAAAAACTACAAGAGAATCTTGAACTACATTAAATACTTTTTGTTTCTTGTGCATTTAATAAATGTAGGGAGTTGTGTGCACATCTGGGTACAAACATATACCAAATTTATTTTATCCAGTATTTACTCAAACAGAAACTGATAAATAATACTTTCACATTTTTGTTGTGTTTTATTTCTGCCACACCAGGGGCTCAAAAAATGAATGTGTCAGTAAAGGATTTGACAGTGTGTTACGACAGTCATCAATCCAGCAAGCCCTGTAGCCATAAATAAGCTTCATACAGTGCCACACTAAAGAGGACAGTTTTTCTTCTGCAGGACATTGAAAATGTCACGGCAAGGGAATTGTTTGTCCCTGTCTCCACGACAACGCCACCAGCACTTATCATTAAGTTTCGCACCAAGATTTTAATCAGTGGTCTTTGTGGCATAAGACCGAGTCAACATCAGCCCAAATTTTCGAAGCCGTTATTCTAATTATGACGAGAAGCTATAGATTGATGAGCTCAGTTTTCCGCAAGGACTGGTGGCAGTTAATTCCTGTGACCTGTGTGCCTCCGGTAGTCTCTTTTCGAGATGGAGTCTTGAAAGTTCGATTATTAGTGACAGGTTGTAAGTGAGAAGAAGCTTATCTCTCCAGAGAGTGTTGATAACTTGAGACAAGGTTTAACTAGGAAGTAGTGCGACAGTAGATGGCAAAAAAAAAAGAGAAAAAAACCCCCACCTTCTCTATCTCTAGCAAGCACACTGTAATGAGAAAATACAGACAGCCACAATTTCACAAGTTGTAAATTCTGGTAGTCTTCAACTGTAAATTCTGGTGGAGCCAGTTTCACTCAGCTATCTGAAAATGTGTGAAAATATTTGTCCTGCTGCTTCTCCTGCATGAACACATAGTGCTTTTCAGCAAAAACATTAAGCATTCAGAGCCTTGGTACGTGCAGTTCTATTAGGTTTGTAAGTCCCTGAAAAATGAGAAGAAATATGGCATTTCCTTATGTGAAAAAGAAAAATAGAAGCACTTGCTTTCTCATTTTCATGTGTATTGAGACTGGTCAAACCAGTATTATCCATTGGTGTTAATATTATTTATGTGCAAACCGTGTGCTCAGAGCTGTACAAGTCAAACAAGACAATGTGTCCTTGCTCTGAGGGGCTTGTAATCTAAGTAGACAGACAATGCAAAATGCACTAGGAAAACCTAGAGGAGAATTATGTCTGAGTTAATTCATTCATTTGTTCTCAGTGATGGGTAGGCAATGTTATTTTTGCTGACTAGAATGTGTGTTTGCAGAAAGAATGGTGTCAGAAAGGTGAGGGCTCTGCATGTGGATTGAACGGGGAGTATGGGAGCAAAAAATGTGCAAATAATCTCTAGAAGGATTTATTAGTGGAGGAAAAAAAAAGATTATTGGGCGAGTTAAGCATCAGTATAGTTCCTTCTGAGAGAATAAATGGGGAGACAGAGAAGCAGAGTAGTTATTGAAGATCATATAGTTAGGCAGTGGCAGAATCACAACACTATCTCAGTATTTAGGAATCTCTAACAGGAGATGGATACTACTCTGCTGATTAATCACCTTTTGCCTCTGATTTCTGTAAGGGATTAAGTAGCTTGTGGAACTGTACCAATAAGGTGGAGAAATAATTCTGGAAATCACACACTCAGTCCCTACTATTTCTTTTGGTTTTTTTGCTTTGCGTTTCTCAAAGCATTTTGGGGAAAAGGATGTATAGGAATGAAGTCCTGCTGAGCTGCATGACAAAGGCTTTCCTTCAAGTGATCTGAAAACATTTGAGCTTCTTCTAAGATATCTAGATCTCATTTAGTCAGCATGGGCAGATGTGTTCTTAAATGTGTTCAAAAAATTATGAACATAGCCAGGTACTAAATACCTTGGAGAGCAGGCAGAATAGTGGATAAAAATAAAATAATAGAAGTATGTAGGTGGCTTGAGGAAAAATAAGGACTGCAAGAAAGACCCAAACATGTTTACTATAATTAACAGTAGTAGCAGAAATTGCCTGTTGTATCCCTAATTTTACTGCTCATTAAATCACAAATTTCACTCTTTAAATGCTGAGTGCTGTAAATATGAAAGCTGTTGACCTAATTTTCTGTGGGAATTAATAGAATTCCTTAAGCTGTTTCCTAGTGGGAGAAGCTTTCACTTTCTCTTAGTTTCATCCTTTTATTTCCCCACTTGTTTCATTGCTATGGTCAGTGAGCAATGGAACTTCACAATATGCATTGTCTTGAAGGTTCAGCAAATTGCATGATGAAGACTCTTCTTTGTAATAAGGATTTTGGAAGATTCATCTGCATTTGAAGGATGAATAGTATTAGGGGCCTGAATGAAAACAAGTTTTAAAAACCTTGAGCATTTGAGAATACTTTCTTTCATCTGTTGTATGTCCTATCTCGAGCTTTCGATGAGCCTGTGTCTGAAAGTGTTTGACTCTTCAGCCATATACATGTTAGCTGCACTTGGGTTTGACCACATTTTCCATGTGCTGTTTAGCTCTGCACAGCCTTTCCTAGCTGGGGGCTTGCCTGTGTTAGGGTCTGTCTTGGCAGTTGTGCTAGCAGACTCCAAGGGGAGAGCAAGATATACCACAAGAAGCATTTTCATCTACTGTTGTTGAAACTCCTTGAGCAAATGCACATTAACACCATCCCGACCATCTCTATACCACAGATTTTGCTGGCATGGCTGTCATGGTATTTTTGTCCTCCTACTCTTCCAGCTGTGCTTACTGGACTTTGTGGCTGCTTACAGCAATGCAGCTGCTTCTGTCTCTAAACTTCACATTCACAGCTGTAAGACCCACTTATTTTCTTTCAGTGAGTCAAGTGTTTCTATAGAGAAATGGATAGAAACGGTAATATTTTGATGAAACATAAAAAGTAACTGGAGCATATGAGTATTAGGAGATGGGGAAAGGAATCCTCTTCACGTTCTCAGATGATACTGGAAATAAGCAAAAGGGAATGATCATAAATGAGGGACTATAATTAAGATTAAACTAGATAATGAATAAGATATTTTGTGAAGAAGCACTCTTTTGTATGGTGACAGCTCTAATCCATAGTGACAATAAGATTAAGAAACTGTATAAATGGAGCATTATCAAGTTATTACTAAGAATTTGATTCAAAACTGTTGCTTCTTTTGCAGAAGCCTAACCCACATTTCAAATTGCCCCTTAGACATTGCTGGAGCTCTCTTCTAGCTGCACATGGTTTTCAAAGAATGAGTTCAAAATTAAATATGATATGCAGAAGCAGTGGTTTGCTGCACTGTTCTAAGTTTCTGGCCTCTGATTTTAATCTGTTGAAAGTTGATGTAACCAGTGGAGCTATTCAGAAGGTTTTGGTGTGTTTTTCTTTCCTTTTCTTTTTTTTAAGGCCTGTCTGTCCTTGTTAATTAGAAGTGTACATATTGGGAAATTAACTATGAAATACTAAAAATGATAAATTATTTCTTATTTGAAAGTATAAATTAAAGGTTTAGTGTATATAAAATTTGTCATGTTTAATTGCAAGTTCAATTAAAATTCAGGATAATGATGATTTATACAGGATTCTGTGTAATTTGATATTCATTAGCTTAGCCAGACACATGCTGATATTAGCTCGTTAATTATGTTTCCTTTTGTTGAAAGCAGCCTTGTGAAAGCAATCTGCTCAAAGTTTTTTAAACTCATTCTGCTAAATGAATATTTGGCAGCTGTTCATGTTATTGAGATGGTCACTGTGGCTACACTTCACTCACATAGCATCAATCATACCTACTGAATGACAAACAAGGGTTTCTCGTTACAAACCCATTTATGAAGGTTATGGTTGACATTAAAGAGCTATTGCATGGCAGCACGATATTGCTTTACAGTAATGTTAGAGTGTAACTACAGCTAGAACTGGCCTCTCCCACACAACCAGAACAAATAGAGTTTAATGTGGGACAGGGGGAGGAAAAAAAAAAACATTTTAGATGCACGTAATACAATCTGCATATCAAGTGCTGAGCTGCTTTCACATCTCTGGAATGTGGAAGGGAACACTGGAAAAGTTGTGAGACATTAATGCATAAAAAAGCAATGTGTGTAGCTTTCTGGGGTGTTAGGTCTGTGTTCTTCAGGTGTTCTTAACACTCTCTTCTAAGTGGAACTGACCTGAATATTTTTAGAGATGGATGTCATGAAGTAGTTCCCAGAGAGAACTGCATCCAGCTGGGAAGGGGAGTTATCCTTTGGGAGGAATTAGCTCTGCTCTGGAGGCCTCTAGCCTTTGCATTAAGTAATTTTGCAGAATTGTCAAGGCTATGGGGGATTGAGCAGCTTAACATTTCAGGATCACTAGAGATTTTTATCTGAAAATATTTGAGGTAAATGCATTTGCTGTTTAATGAAAAGACAAGTATAGCTTTGAAGGATTGACGGCATGAAATCTAATTCTTTTGTTTCTACTAAAAAATAAAATGCAACAAATGTACTGAGGGCTATGGCGCTCAAAAGGAGTTTCTCCTGGTTTGCTACAGGAATATACAGGTGTCTTTAACTTGGAGTGCTGTTTGGTCTCTGCCCTCCCTATTAGCAGTGAGCAGTGTCATGGACCTGTTGAGATTGTTTCTTGGATCTGAGAAGGCTTCCTTCTGGAGTTCCTCAGTTTTATTTGCTGGAGTAAACTCAGGGAGTTTTGGGACAGCAAAGGTGCTGGACTGGTGTACATGTTAGATATGTTATTCACCCAAGTGAAAAGTATGTTAAGACTCAGAATCAGAT
Source organism: Passer montanus (assembly GCF_014805655.1). NCBI lineage: Eukaryota > Metazoa > Chordata > Aves > Passeriformes > Passeridae > Passer > Passer montanus. The sequence continues at coordinate 2,308,192 of NW_024371149.1, read as the reverse complement.
TGTTGGACTGAGAACAACATTTTCTCTTAGTGTTGCTTTCAGAACTTGGTCTTGTGATGTGCTCTTCATTTTTCTGTGTGCTGTGATGCCATCCAATAATGATAAACCAGTACTGCTTTCAAGGAAGGAGCAGCAGCCAAAATCAATAGATTGTTGTCCCACCCACCTGCATCCTCTAAACATTTTTGGAGAAGTACTAATGCTGAATACAGCATAAAACTCCTCTAAAAGGGGAGATTACAGTATTAAATCAAATGGAAGTTTACCTGTTGTTTGCTTTTGCTTGAACCAAGGCACTACACAGTGACTATGTTGCAGTGTTAGCTGGAAGAGTTTCACTTATCTGAGCTTGGCTTGGTTAGCATAGAAGTTACTCTTATACCTGTATGTTAGCCTTCTTGCATAGCAGTGTGGTGCTAGAAAAGACTTTTTGACTAGGTCATTGTTAATTCTCTTGGAGGTGCAACTCTTGTGTTAGAGAGCCAGGTGTTGTTTCTGGCGGCAATACAATAGTAGCTACTGTAGGCTTGGAAGAAGAGCGTAATATGAGAAGCAGATGTGATAGAAAAGATTTGCAAATCAAGTTATTAAAATACTTTCAAAAAGCTTTAGAGACAATAAAAATTTGGTAGACACAATAGAAACATCTTAACGTTCCTTCTCTGACCCTGCGAAGTGCCTGGCTTCATAGTTTTTTTGTTTCACTTTCTAGGTATCAAACATCTGCTTTGAAAACACAAGTAATTTGTTTTCTGTAATTGTCCTGAGCTCTTTTGATTGTTTTTTGGACTTTGTTTCAAGGCTTCAATTGGCTAAAAGCATCCATGGAATGTGGTTCTAATGTTTAGACTGTGAGGGCAAATTTAAATGCAAACTGCTGTTTGAGGGTCATTGGTTTTTAGGTGGGCACTTTGTGGGTTTCATCCTGTTCAGTATAGAAGTGAATATTTAAAATTAAATGTATATAATATAGGAATCTGGTTAAATACTAAATATTTTTCTTTCATTATTTTGCTATGAAGCATGATTCTAGAGTCCTGCTTGTTATGAAGTGTTGGACATGGGTCCTCTAAATCTCATATTCTTGATGAGGAAGAAGTAAATTGTTTATATTTGTTTAATGCTTTGTTTGTCCACTCTTTAATTTAGTATTTCTCAGATTAAAATGGCCCATGAGGAATCAAGAACACGGAATTGCAAGGAAGCATTGATAGAAGACCTGTTGAATGAGCCTGTCATTTTTTACATAGTTATTTGTTGAAGAGTTGCACTTAAACTTTTCTTTGATGGCATTTTGATTAGAAAAAATAGTATTTCCCAATCAAGTAGTGCACAATATTTTACAAAGTTCGGGTATAATTTTTGAAAGCTTCTCCTTTTGTTGAATAAGCCCATTTGTGCTGTATAATAGTAATGTTAAAAGTATGGAAGAGGCTGATTATGGTAATTGTTGCTATTTTGATTCTCAAGATTTTATTAATTTTAACTTTCAACAAAAGGAAGGATCCACTGATTGTAAGTGACAGTGACGTGTTTATAGAAGCACCTGAAAAGTCACTGTAGGCATTTAGAAAAGAAAAATCTTTTTAGAAAGAAAATCTTTCATCCCTAGTAGCAAAACCATGCTGGTAACTGCTTCTTGAGCAAGACTTTGTCAGCTCATTATCGCAATATATTGTTGGGTAATAGTTTAAAAATTATTTATAGAATGGAATCCCAGCTGTGCTGAAAATACTACCATTTAATATGTTGCCTGTGATTGTCATTAGCGCTTTTTTTTTTTTTTTTTTTTTGCCTAAGGATTATGAAGAGAACAAAGATTTGGCTGTATGTCTAAGATTGAGCACTATATGAAATTTTTGTCAGGGGACTTACTGACCTTATGTAAAGTTGTCTCTTGGAGAAGGTCTTTGTATTCTGGCTGCAGTTGCTAAGACAGTTGGATAAACCTAACAACAGCCAGCATGCCCTGGTGCAATGTATTTCAGAGGCTTGGCCTCCAAATGGGTATAGTTGCTTAGTGCAAAGTTTACAGCCAGTGTAGAAATAATGACCAGTCAAGTGAACAATGTATTTAAAAAGCATAGGTTGATATATTTTTAATATATATAATGTGTACCTGCACATATACAATGCAAGAAATCCCTTATTCCACGCAGGATCATGCATTCTCTGTTGCTTGGTATTAAAAATGGCAGGCCTCTATTGAGATAATTTATTTATCAACAGCTTCTCTGTAACTTGTGTTAGAATATTGCAGTACATTTTAAGTACATTTGCGTTAGGTTGATTGGTTGTTTTGGTTTATTTTTCTAGTGTGGTTCCCTGTCTAGCTCTTTCATCTTAAACTGTAATGCTCTGCTCTTAAAAAAATATCGGGTTGGTCTACTAATGTATTCAACCCAGAACATCACTTCAGTGACATTAGTTGTTATTTTGTGTCCAGCTGCACTCCTGGGAAAGGTAGACTTGATCAAGGAGGTTATGATTGCCTTCTGCTTGCAGGTATGGCTGACTCAGCAGCACTATGTGGTTAGTCTGACTTAAAGAAAAAGACAAAATCCTACTATTACCCTTCTCCTCAGGGACAACTGCCATTCTCCATCAAGAAGACAAGCATTCAGCCAGAAATACTGACTCCCAGAAATTCACCACAATCACTTTAGTATTTTAAATTTCAGGTGGGACTAGAATTGATGGTGGTAAGGGCAGAGGCTCAGAGCTTTGAATCTTTATTCTTAAGTGGGTTAAGCAAAACTGCTAACTCTGAAGAAGTTGGTATTTCTTTTTAACAGTTAGAAAATAGGATAAATGAGGAAGGGATGCACTGTTTGGAGGTGGGGAAAAAGACATTTTACCCTTTTGATAATGAGAAACAGAATCCTAAATTGTTGTTTAGTCGTATTTGGATGTATGTGCTAGTGTATGAATGGTTTAAAAAAAGATACAATAAACATATAGTTTCTATAGTAAGTAAAATTGTTGAAAATATCTTTGTATCTAAGGCTTAATCTACTGTCATATTGATAGTTGAGTAATCATATGTAGTAAGCTGAAGTTGCACCTTTTGGTAAAAAATAACTTTTTTTCATATTTTATTAATTTTTAAGTGAGATCAAAGAAATGGTGCAAAATCAAACTAGCATTAAGTGCTTGGTTCATGACTGATAGTGCTGCTTCTGTGTATTTGCTGTCTGAAAATCTTCCCTTTCAGTGGGGGTAGCAGTATTTATACAGAATCTTTAGTCTGTGTTCATTCATGCATGAGATCCATGGAGTTTTCCTAATGCTGTAATAATGTTCTTTGAGGTATCAGTCTTTGGGATGGTGAGTATTCTTTGAATTTTGAAATGGCTCTAATGTTTTTTTTCAGTGTTCTACAAACAATGCATATCAGAAAATGAAAGAATACCAGCAGAATGCCAACATCTTGGCTTTTTTGCTTTTATTAATAAATATATTTTATAAAAATGCGATATTTTATCAGACTACTGTGTGCACGCATTCCCATTTCTGCTCCTTTTCCTACACGTGTTTTACCTGGAAGCTAGGAAAGGTTAACAGAGGAAACAAACATGTTGTCATTCAATCACTTCCAAGTAAGATATTTAGAAAACTGTGGCAAGTTCCAGTGAGAATGTTGTGATAACTGGAGGTCTCATTTGATCAGTTAATTCAGTGCTCTTGAAAATGTAATGTGTTTAAAGTCGGGCAAGGCTTCTGTATGAGCAGAAAAGTAGATTTTGTTCTTTTAATGGAAGGAGAAGTATTGTTTAGAACACTACTGTAGAGCCCATAGTTATAGGCTATTGTGAAATTTGGGAAAGTTCTGGTAGTAAGAAGGTATCATTCTTTATCAGCACATTGAAAGTAAAGTTTTCATTGTCACCATCTTTCTGTTCCATGAGTGAATTTAATCTGCAGAATAAGGGGCAGGAACTAAAAGGACATCAGTCTTTGTAATTCCAGTTTGTTGTTTACTCTGCCTTTAGAGCGTCACCAGTGATAAAAAGCGTGCACTCTTATGAGCAGTGCTCTCTCTAGCATTCTGAGGGATGGCTGCTATTCATTGCCTTTAATCTGAAAATGGGTTAAAATCACTATATGTGAAGTGCAAATGCATGTCTGTTCCATGAGAGGAGCTCATTTCACTTTTTCCTCACATTTCCATATGCAGTCTCACTCTGCTTCACTTTACAGAAATCTCTGAACTCCTTTTAATATAGACTGGAATCTAAACTGCTGTTAAAAATTAGGTTAGTCCAGCCAGAGTGTATTTGTAAAATCTTTCTCACCTTCAGGAGAGCATAGGCTATGTCTGCTCTTGGGGAAATAAGGTCAGAGGACTGGAGAAGCTCTCCTGTGAGGACAGGCTAAGAGAGCTGGTGTTCTTCAGGCTGGAGAAGAGGAGGCTCTGCAGAGACCTTTTAAACCATCTTGCAGTACATAAAAGGGGCATATGAGAAGTCTGGAGAGGGACTTTTCATAAGGGCATGTTGTAGAAGAAGGCTTTAAACTGAAAAGAGGGTAGGTTTAGATTAGATAATAGGAGGAGCTTTTTGCTCTGAGGGTGGTACACTGGAACAGGTTTTCTCAAGAGATGGTTGAGGACCCCATCCCTCACATTCAAAGCACATTCAAAGTGACCTTGGATGGGAATGTGTGTGACCTGACCTAGCTGAGATGACCCTGCTTATTGCAGGGGGATTGTGTGGAAGAGATGATCCCTAAACCTCCTGGGTTGTTGGACCTTCCAAACTGAGCTGTTCTGATTCTGTGATTTCTGAGTCTTTCATGATATGTAAAGCCTCAAAGTTTTAATTATAAAGATTGAAATTGTGTCTAAAGTAAAGAAGGTGACTTTTAGGGTTGAATGTTTATCAAACTCTGAGATTTAAAGCAATTTATGGAAAAAAGGGAGACATTTTGACCTAAGTCAATCTCCTTTTTTTCCCCTAGGACATTTGCTCTACTTTACATTTAATATTCTCTGCAATGACTTATATGGCTTATTGACAAGTTTGGTATTGCTTCGGACCAAAGAACATATCTTCATGAACTCATGAGAAACAGCCCCTGCCCCTACTACCCACCCCACCCGCAAACCCAACAAAAATCCCCCACCGTTCAGATGAAGGGGATAACATCAATATTAGTTTGCTTTCGAGCGTTGGAAAACCATAATGTTTTTATGTGGTAGCCAGAGGAAATAGCAAAATGTTCTAAACAGTGCTAACAAGTGTGTTTAATAGCTAAACAGGATGCTTTACCTTGGAAATGTGTGTGAGAGATGGATTTAAAGGAGGTACCACTGAGATTTATGTTGGTACAGAACTGTTAACTAATGACCCTGTAAAAAGTAGTGTGTGTGTATATTTATTTTTTTAAAGTCTATGACTGCCTTGATGTAACATAATATGAGATACAAAGAGCAAAAGCAGTTGTGGGTTAGTGTTTTTTTTCTTTTTTAATGATGATGTCTTTGAGACGCATTTACTAGAAAGCAGTGTACTAGCAAGATGGTTAAAATGGGAAGACAAGTGATCCTTTTCATTCTCCTTTATTGGTAAATTGTACAGTTATTTCCATTCATCATTTTCTGGTAAAAAAGGATGTAGGAAAAAACATAATACCAAAGCAGAGAAGATAGGGTAAAACTGTCCTTAACTACAGAGGGCACATGCAAACTCTCAAACTCTGTTCTTCCTTTATCATTAATATTGACTGCACAGATTCACATGGATTATACTGATTTACAGATGGATGTGCTGAAATTGTCTCCCGGGAAGTCTGAATTAGTACAGGAAGTTCAGATACAAACATGGTTCAGAATAATGGGGTTCTCTGGAACAAGCTTTAATAAGCTCCTCAGTGGAACTAATGCACAGAGGTTTTCATATCTGTACTACCTGTTTCTTACCCCACAACTTGAAAGGGAAGATATCTATTTGTCTTGTTAAATTGTAGATGTACTCTTCTATATAATATCTATTGTCACAGTGAAATTTTGAAAGAACTGGCTGTACATAATTCAACTACATGAACTCAAAAAGTACAAAAATTTGTTTATGCAGAGGTGCAAACTGAAGATGACCAAAGATGTTTAAAGAAGGCATAGTATCTTGGGTTTCTTGGGTCAGAATTACATTCTTGAATTTCTTATATATGACATGAAAATAAGAATGTTTTTGTCACCTTGAATGAATATAACTATTGTGTACATCAAGATACTTACACTTTTGCTGATCTTTGTTAAATGACATTCACACATTGCCTTTATTGAATACGTATGTTCATCTCCAAGTTCTTGAAAAAATTTGGAAAATTTACTGAACGGAAAGAAGGGTGGAGAGATTTGGGCAGACTAGCTGAGTGATGTGGCTAAATAATTAGTAGCCTATATGCTCTCCAGTGGTCATATTTTCCTTGAAAACCAGATCCAAAATGGATAACATTAATATACAGTGAGTTGGACTGAGAAAGGACAGTCAGCTGGCAGGTAATGTTGTATTTGATTGTAGCTGGGTAATAGAGGGATAAGAGGTTCAGAGGTTTTGGAGGCCTCTAATAATGTTAACAGAGAATTTGGAATTGAATTGTGTGAAATTCAAAATAAGATGAATTGCTATTTGGAGAAACGTGATTAGGAGGATGGGTGCAAAGAATAACTTGCTTCTGTGCAAAGTCACAGAAAAACTGTTCAAAATAAACTTAAATAGGTCTGGAAAAGATAAATCATGGTAATTCTTAATCAGATTAGCACTTCTATATGAGCAAGTCTTTTTTGTTCACTTTTGTTGGGGACCATTTAGATGTTTCATTATAAGGCATCTGTTTGAGGGCTATTGACTGAGCAGCTGTTGCTCAATTCCTTCAGTCTTGTCCTTGCCTCTTTGCTTTAAATATGTCCCAGAAGTCTGAACTTTACCTCTTAACATGCCTTTTGAGAAATGGCAGGGTGAATCTGAAAAGATTTTACCTGAGGGTGAGAGCTTAGATATGCCAAGCAGGTTTATTTCTTTCTTTTTGTAGTCAGAGTGACTTCAGGGATGTAACTTAAGCTACATACTGTGTTTGCATACTTATAGGAGGTTTTAATTGTATTGAATCACAAAACATACACAGTGGTAATTGAGTGATGCTTGCAGAAGCATTACATATCATGGACTCTCTCATGTCATGCTCTAAGAAAAAGCCATGCCACCAGTTGCAAAGGGTAGGATTTAAAGACTGTGCGATTCTATATTAAAATATGCCATTAAAAATTTGGACTTTCTCATGAATCTTTATGTTCCTAGCATTTTAGCACTTTTGAACATTTCCTTTATACTGGTGTCTATTTATGTAGGTTTCTCTTCCTTTATGTTAAAATGCAACCTTTTGTGCCTATGGCCCTGCACAGAGAGCACAGTGGTGTTGGCCACTGAATATGTCTGCATATAGTACATTAGCAAATGATTTCATCTGCACTTATATGCAGAAAAAAGGGCAGGGAAGACTAATTCTTTCCTTGGTTTTTAAGTGTGTTTGTCTGAAATTGGTTATGAGGCTTACACTAAAGATACTCCTCCAGAGAATATTAGTCATTTGGGGATTTTTTTTTTTAAGTCCACTGAGAGAGACTCATTGTGGCATAGGACCAAGATGTAGGCCAAGTGGAAATACAGCAAAGTGATTTAATAGAAAAGGTAATTCCTATTCAAACTGGATGGTCCCTTATTCATTTCCTCGGATTATCATCAAATTTATGTCACCAGCAAAGGAGCTTTATTGAGTTTCACAGATATATTCCTTTTGCTTTCATTGTCATTAGTTGGCACACTGACATTTTCATATGTGTCTCAGCTAATGCCTCAAAATTACTCCATCTACAAATGTAACAATTGAACAGATAATTTTAATAAGATTCAGCTTGACTTCAGACTGCACTCCTTCCTTTCTTTATAGAATGCAAATTGTAACCTGTTTTTAAAGCCGTGCAATGCAGTGAACTTTAATGGGATTTGACAACATCATATTAAGCACAACAACTACGCATAATGTACCGAAAAATTGGACGTGAAATTGGAAACATAGCTGAGAACAAAGTAAATTTACATGGTTTGGTAGTTTGAATGTCTGATATCATATTCTCTCATGCAAGCTCCATAAAAAGCAAGGGATTTAACAATGGATATCAGCGGAAAGTGCTTTTAAAGTTAAAGCTGATGGATGGCTTGTCAAAAAAAATAATTGCATTGGTTGGAAAGTCGGGATGCGTGCTGAGGGGGAGAGAACAGGATATACAGAGAGGATGATGGGAAGTGACAGTGGTCTGTCAAGAAGCAGTGGCTGCCCAGAGAAGTGTGAAGCCAGAGCTATAAGGTGGCAGAGTAGAACAGGCTGTCAGAGCGGGAAAGTGGCTTTAATACCCTGAAAAGCAAAGGAATCCGCCTGTCAGCCTTGCTCAGCCGTGCTGAAAGAGGAAAAGAACATGGCATGAAGTTAGAGACATTAAACGGGAAAAAAGAGAGGCCAATGAAAGCCAGTGAGGAGGGGTGGTGAGCTGTTATGTTTTTTAATAGACAAATGACACATTTCTAGGTGCAGCAAGAAAGCAAACTGTCTAAGAAATTTAGAACTGATTAGAGGCTTTTTTGAAAAAGAAATACAAGATGATCAGCATTTATTTTTGGCATTTTTAAATGTACCACATAGCCCTGTGACCTTCCCTTCAGTTCCCTCTTGTGTAACTGTACTTGCCCACTGCTTTCTGAGAGGCAGAAATGGTTTTGTTACAGAAGCAGCTTTGTCCCTGTAAGCATTGGTAGAACTTGGTGTTTCAACAAAAAGTAGTTATCTCAGAGGTCTCTTTTTAGCCATTTATAAAATATTGGCTTATAAATCTGATTATCAACCAAACCAAACAAATTTTCCTTGAAATTTTTTAAATGTTGAAATTCATTTGCCTATACATCATTACGATTTATACATGGTACTAATGCAGTGCCACACAAATTGCAGCACTCAGATTTTAAAGGTTTTCCACAAATCTGTGAACTTTATTGACATTTTAAAGGTTGTAGAAAAAAAACCCACAACCCTGAATAACTGTCAATACAAGTTTTGAAAATCAGTAATTTTGAAATATATTTTCCTGTTATAATCTGTTACAAATATCTTTTAAGAACAAATGGGGAAAAAAGTAAAATAGAAAAATTTCTAAAATTTCTAATATATATATATATATATATATGTGTGTATATATTTGGTTTAGGATAATGCATTAAAAGGCACTGTGCCTCACAGCTGCTGTTTGAGGAAGGCAAGAGAAACACAGTCCATACTATAATTTTCAGTGGGTTTTTTAAATGTAACTTAAGAAATAATGTCCAGTAGAAAAAAAAAAAAGCAAGGTACAGCTTGTGCACCAGCATTCAAAAAATGTATACTGCATGTTAAAGAAGTTCTGGAATACCAGTTGAGACATACTGAGTGAAATGGAAGCTGCAAGGTAATATTGTTAGATAGATTTCAATACTTTTCAGGATTTGACTCAGTTTATAATTCTGACAGAAGTTATAAAATGCAGTTAAGTTTCTGGGTGTAGCTTCACAGAATTTGTTCCAATTACTACTAAGGCTGTTTGGAAATAAAATGCAATTTAGCAGTTCTCTTGGGAAACAGAAAAGGAAGCAAAGGTCATAGTTTTTGGTCAAAAGAACTTCTAGATTTTGGGTCAAATGTCATTTATAACAGCAGTCTAATTCAAATATGGACTTTTCAATATGTCTGTCCATACAATATTATATGTTTTATTTGTGTTGCACTGTATTGAATGGGAGAATTAATTTTCTATCTACAAACTCATATCTAATTAATGGAAAACAAATATGTTGTGATTATAATACACAGATTAACCCCCCCATACCATTCGTTACTCCCATAGCATACTTATTTCTTTTGTTGACTATCATGTGTCTGAAAATTTATTGCATCCTGAAGCAGAAATCCCCCAGTTAAAAATGTTGTAAGCGTTATGTTACTAGTCCTTGGTTGAAACAACAGTGGAAAATTGAGAATATTTTAAGACAACGGAAAAATCTAGAGTGTTGCTAGGCATTTTAAACATATTTTAAAATGCTGTATTGAAAGAGTATTGTTTGCATTTGAGAATCAGCATGTTAATTTCTATCTTTTATGTATTAAACACTAAATATATTTTCTTTGCGGGATAAATGGTGGCCTAGCTTTTAAGGATTCTTCATGCTGGACCTAAAGGAAAGGGCATTTTCTTTCTTTATGGGTGCAATTTTAAAATACATAATGAAAAAATCAAATTAGAATGTTCACTCCTTCCTTCTCTCGTTAGCATCTAATGTAAAATTACAAAACTAAATAAATGAAGAAATTGCAGTAATTCATACCTTTTGTGAGCTTCTAAATGATGTTACAGATTGTATTTTTTTTAATCCAGGCAATTTTCCTGTGGTGTCTGTTGCCAGCACATATGAGTACATTTCAATATATTTGTATATGGAGTGTGCTTGTGCATAGTCTAAGTAAATGCATAAATCATAAAACTCTCTACTTGGACAAAATGAGAAAACAAAACCCCCAAAACCCGAAACCAAACAAAAAACTCTCACAACACTCCTTCAGTGTTTGAATGGAATCTTTTGCCTATCAAAATACTTTTTCTGCCCTTTTTTAGTTGATGAAAGTCCTAAGTAGCAGGGAATGAATGCAATTAAAAGTGTTCTATTTGCTAGGCAAAAACCTGTGATGTTAGGCCTAGAACTATAACCACTGCTTGGTTCTCCTTACTCCTTAGACATTCAAAAATCTGTGTTGTTGCTTGCAATGTAGTGTTTTTTGTGTATTAATAGCTCTTATGACTTGCAAATAATACCTCTTTGTCTCAGTTAGTGGTTCCAGAAGGGTCACTGGTTTTTTACACTTTAGGAAGATTGCTGCTGTTATCTGTAAATCCATCGCTTGGACAAAAAGGGGATTACATGATATGATTTAAAACAGTGTCTTCTGTATTTTATTCTTTCCACAAGGAAATGACCCTTTACCATAAACAGCTTAAATAAATAAAGATTCTATGACATCTAGTAGTAGAACATTTGCCTTTGTTACCTCAAAGATACCTGAATAAAATGTCTTACTAAGCAAAGTATAAGGGGAATGAAAAGAATAATAAATCAAGTTAGTTCTCATCTCAAGTTTGCAGCACCATATATAATGCTAGTAGTTATTGGTATAATAAAACGGATTTAATGAAAAATCTAAATGTTAGCATTTAGATGGCTGTATTTTGGTAGCTTGAAAATTTGCTTTGCAAGTTCACAGAATCACAGAATATGCTGAGCTGGAAAGGACTTAGAAGCATCATCGATTCCAAGCCCTGGCCCAGGATAGCCCCAAAGATCCCACTTTGTGCCTGAGAGCATTGTCCAAATTCTTGAATTCTGTCAGGCTTGGAGCCATGGCCCCTTCCCTGGGGAGGTGTTCAAGTGCCCAACCATTTCATCTTAGAGGTATTCTCCAACCCAAATGATTTTATTACTGGATGATTCACCTTGTAAAGTTTTAAAATACAGCATTGTGGAAATCACTTTTGCCTCTCTGCAGCAAGGTCAATCATATGAATGCATAGGCCTAAAAGAAAGGGGAGCAAATACTGGGTTATCTTTTGTAAGGAAATACCTCAAACTCAAAAGAGATCTCGTTTGTCTCATAATACTGGTTTTATATGGAGTTAGAGTATTATTCAGCAGCATATCCTGAAATACTCAGCTACTTCCATGTGTTCACCTACAATGCAAGAATTGGTGGTGAACTGGACTCTGAGAGATGATGATGTACATAATTTTGATAGAAATGTTGCATATTTGTTGTTATCCTGTGTGGGAATATTGCTTATTTCTAGGCACAATTCTTTCTTCCTTATAAATTCTAGCGAGAAAGTAAAACTTATACCTTGGAACAGGTAACTCCTAAGGAGTCAATTTTCTAGTGTTGAAAATGCCCTGACCTTCCATTTCATTATGCTTTACTGCTGATCTGCCCACCCAAGATCCTCATATGAATTTCATCAAAATAATTTTGAAAAATTCATTTCTGTAATACCCTATGGGGTATGTAATTGCTTGCAAATAGGAAGTAGAAGATTAAGCTTCTGTTTTAATGATTCCAGGTCAAATTAAGATATGTGACACATCAAGGAATCTAAATCATGCATCTCAAATACCTCTTTTCTCTCACTTCTAAAGTTTATATGTGTTTTACTTCTGGTGTCCAGTTATATGTATTAATAAATATATGCATGTGTATATGTGTCATTATTGTGGTGATGTTTGTAGAGAAAACATGCAGAGAACAGTAGTATATGATACTGCAGCAATAGACATGGTAACTTGATTTTTTTCTCTTTTATGATTTGGTAGGGAACCAGGCACTATCTAGAGCAGTCCCACCGATGGTGATCTAGAAGGCAGCAGAATTCCGAAGGTTTTTCAGCAGACCTCCTCCTCTCAGTAGGATCTGAGAACAGCATAGCTACTGCTTAGTTTGTCTAAATTTAGCTTTTCACCTATTAGAATTTTCATGTATTGGAATATTTCCTTTTATTAAGTATGAGAGAAGATATATCTAAATAGTGTGTTTTTAACTGATGTAAAGGATCAGGTTAACAAATGTATTTGATGTCAATGAAATGAGGCCAACACAGTGTTTGGACCTGTAGCAGTTGGATCTGTAGTCTAGGGTTCTCCAGCCTTGCTAACCCAGTTAGGATTTTGGTCAGATTTAGTACAAAATACTTTTTTGGTCAGATTTAGTATAAAATGCTTTTTGGTATGAAAGCATTCTGCCATGCTGAGGAGGAACAGTGGTAGGAGCTTGCATCTTTCCATTTTAATTTCTGGGGAAAATTGCCCTCGCATGACAATGCAGTTTTTTCCCATTTGTGTTATTTAGTAGGGAAGAGCTGGATGTACACATGACACGGGACAGTGCTTTAATAATTGAATTAGTTTTTGACTAGGACTTCTGGACTAATATACTGGAGTCAAGGGTATCAGAAATTTGATGTAGAGAGTTCCTCTCCTGTCATCCCCATAAAGAGCTGGAGGCAGGCGTGCCTGACTAGGTTTTAGGTACTGACTTGTCTCTAGCCCGAGACAGGAAACAGTAATAAGATTGTGTGGAGGAAGAGCTAGTTGCTTTTGTCAGTAGGTCTTCCAAACTTCAGGCATTTCTATCTGATATCCACTAATGATAGAAGCATCTTAATAACATCATCTGAAGGTCTGTTTAAAATATTAGTAGAGGGGATCAAAGCCCTGGGAGTTTGCTCAACCAAACATGACTGTAGCTGCATAAATAACAGATATTAACTTTTCTTTATTGAACCAGTCATATCCTGAAGGCTTCTGTAACTCACTATGAACCAACGTTCTGCTTAGGTACCGTTTTTATGTAATATAATTCTGTAAGTCTTAAACCTTGCCAAAAAGGTCATGCAATCCATTACTATTTCTGTTCCAGGTGTTTGGTTTTTTTTAACAAAGAAGTGATTTTTTTTTTCTTTAGACCCCCTTTGGAACAAAACTGTGTTTGTTGTGTTAGATTCTTTCTGCTCATTTAGTTTCTCTTAATATAACCAAATGTTTTCTTAGCATTCCCTCCCCCCTTCTCCTTGTAGATGTGGGGTATTTTATTCTATTGAATTTGGTGTTTCCTTCAAGCAAGTAAGGACCCCTAAAGGTACAAGGGCATTGAAAAATATAAAATTGGTCAAGAGAATTGGCAAAAAGCACCATGCATAAATAAAATACCCCCTTCTCTCTCTCTCCTTCTCCTCCCCCTTCCCCCCCTCCCAAAATGAACAATGATTGTGTGGTTGAAGACCTGGCTGAATAAGTATGTCAGGTACTGATTGGAAGAATGATAAATGGAGTGACCTAACAAAGGATTGACTTCTCCAAAAGACAGGCCTTTTTTAATGGATGGAAAGGGAGGAAGCCTCATTTAGAAGGGAAAGGCTGTTGGCAGTGCAGATATGACAAAGGGGAAGTCGACAACCATTGATTTACGTTCGGGAATGACAGTTGAAAAATTCAACAATAATCATGACAAATGAGAAGCGATGCAGTCAGAGGAAAAAATGCCAATACGTTAAGCCTGAGAAGAAATGCCAAGGTCACAAGCAAAGGTTCCCAAACTTCTGCTTTTGACAGCCTTAATGGAAATATTGGAAAAGATTGGGTGTGCAGGTTAAAAAGTGTGGTTTGGAAACAGGAATTGTAGGCGATGCTAATTAGCGTTTGTTCTTTTCAAGGTGGTCATGTTTGTTGCCTATAGAGGTGTTGAGTCAAACATCATTAAGAGACTGTTCTCCTCCAGAGTATAATTTTTTATTCTTGAGGAACTGATGAAATAAAATAGCAACAGGCGAACAATTGTGTTCCTTTTAAAATATCACTTTGCTGCTCAGTAAATAAAGCAAATCTGTAGATTTCTTTACCTCAGTCTTATGCATAGTTTAAGACTTATTTTTAAAAAAAATAATTCAATTATGATAGTAAATAAGGTTATAAAAGATTTAGATGGAGTGTTAGGTCAGATCTGGATAAATAAGTCTGGAATCCGAGAAGTCTTTGCTAAATGTAAACCTAAACAGAATGGCAAAATCTTGTAGTGATGAGGTTTTAAAATAAACAGTGCCCTGCTTATTTTTGTTTTTTAGTTTATTGAAGCAGTCAGTGGAATGAGCAGACCATGTGTATAAAGCAGTTTTCTACTAGTGCATTAGGTTTGATTATGTTATTAAGTAATTTACAAAATTGTAATATGCAGATAGTCACTAGTGTAATGAAATGAGCAACTCTCTGTTTACTTGAAAACCTGAGAACACAGTACTGGTGAGAGAAACATTCCTACCCATAGCATCTTATGGAAATGAGTAGGAAAGTAGTGAATATCAAAAGCTATTTTATTTGTGCAGTATTAAGTGGCACAAATTGCTTTCAGATGTATCTTTTCAAATACTCTATGATATGGCTTTAAAAAAACCTGAACATTGTTTCCCCCCTAACAAAACTGCCTTCATATGGGGTTAAAAAGAATAGTTTCTTAATCACAAGAAATTATCAGTTTGATAATACTTAATTATTGTAGTACATCCCTCAAATTAAACTGATTTTTAGCTCCTGATTTGTAAAGGGTTAAGTCCTCATACACAAGTACTAATTTAGTATGCAGTTAACCTTAAGTGTACTGCAGGCAATTATACATTTAAAAACAAATCTGAAGTGCAATCTGCACAAATAATACCTGAGCTCAAGGGCAGGGAAAAAGACACACAAAAATCCTCACCCCAAAAACAAACCTAGAAATGTTGTAAATTGCTAGGACCTGTTATTTGAGGTAAACCTGGATCTGTAATGGGTTTTTACTATTCCACTTATACCTGGGGCTGCAAAGTGGAATATAAGGAAACTAGCCTCTTTAGATTAAACATTTTCTAATCAGCTTTATCACTCATATCTGAATTTATCTTATTTGAGGAAAATGCCAATATATTAGCAAGCATATATGATACACAAGGTGACCCTACCAACTTAATGACATAATACATTATCCTTAATGAAGTCAATATCTTGTCTTTTAGCTGTCTGTCTATTGGGGCGATTAATTGCAGTGTCATTAAAGTTAGCTCTCTTTTCATTTGAGCTTGACAAGTCGCATAAAACTAATGTTCTTAGTTATCAGCCACTGGAATAGGATGGAGGATGGAGGAAATTGTAGGACAAATAAGGGGGTACTGCAACAGCTAACTTGAAGGAATTTTTCCAATGACTGTTTTCCAAGCCTTCTGTTGCCGACTATGCACTAATAGTTGAAACATTTGGAACAGAATTATCCAGATTGGGGGTTTGCTTTTGTGTATTGAGCTTGAAGTAGAACATAATGAACTGCAAACTATCAGAGGCCACTGTGCTATTAAGACATCAGGCTGAAAAATTTGCAGAAATAGCCCCATGAGTAAAGTTAAATGAGATTATGTACCCTAAGTTAATGCAATAAACAATATAAAAATATGTATTTTTCCCTTACCGTAGAGTTTCTCATTTATCAGAGTGTGAAATAAATATAAAGCAATTTAGGAAATGAGTTTATATGAAATAATGGCTTTGCATCTTTGATAAAACAAGTTTCAGCCACTAGTGATGATAGCAATGAAGCTGTGGTGCCCGGTGCTAATTGTAGTGCAAAAGCATCACTCCCTGCCTTCCCCCTACCTCTGAAACTACAAGACAGGATGGCTGTAATTTACAGTGTGTTATCTTTGTCTATAGCGGCAAGATGATATGAAGTAAATCAAGGTACGAGTAATGAAAGACTGAAAATTTATTCCTTGGAGCACACTTTAAAGTGTAGTATCTGTTATAGTGGCACTGCCTGAAGACCCTGAAATGAGACTTGGATGAAGGGCAATAAAGAAGCATAGAGGCTCATGTTAATGTTGTTTGTCTGAGGTTAGTAATTGGGTTCCACTGATGAGTTGTGTGAAGACAAAGTGAGAATCCTAGCAAGTATTGTAAATCTTACATTGTTGGAACAAGAAGCAATCCTAACAAATATTGATCCTTCCTGTGCCCAGAGGCGAGGAAGAAAGCAGCATGCTGCTGAGCCAGTGTTGTTTCAATAGCACCAATTACCTTAGTGAGGCTAGTGCTCTGCATGAAATCCCACCAGGCTCACAAATTGTGAATTATCAATGATTAGGCTTTTTAGATATATCCCCTAAAATCATGCCAGGTTAGCTTTCTGTATCAATTCTCCTTTTAGACCCCAAAATGTATATTTTAAAAGCTTTTATTTTTGGCTTTTAAAAAGGTGTGGATATTTTTCAAGTGCATTGTGTGCACTTAATCTTTTCCCTCCCATATAATCCCTTCTGTCCTCACCCCCACAATAAAAAAAAAAAAAAAAAAAAGGAACTGATCCTGAAAATATTATTGGTAATATTTACCAAATATTTAACTTGTGTTTTCTTGTTTCTAATTTACGTTAAGTATTAGAAAAAAAACACCTTGTGACAGAATGAAGTGCTTATTTTAATAAAATCTCACATTCTGTATCTGAAACTTTGGTTTATTTTTGACTCTAGATTCATATTTCTTCTAGAGAAAACTCTCAATCATTATTAAATAATTTACAAAATTACAGTGTGCTGGAAAATTGATGTTGAACTCAAAATTTCTATGCAGTTAAATGCCTGCTTCTGTGCTTGCTTTTTTATCTTATCTCATTTGAGGTTATTTTTCCATATAAAGTGTGGCTGTCAAATTTCTATATGAAGGAAAGACTTGGTGTGTGAGGGCGAGGGTGCCAGTAGTAGCCTGGGTGTTCCAGCCCAGCATTGTGACAAGTCCCCGTGCAGGCATGTGCATGCTGGGGGCACAGAACGGGAGACTGAGGTCAGTGGGACATGGAGGCACAGATTGTCCTCCTGCCACCTTCTAGTGCTGGGCTCGGGCCACTGGAGCACTCTCCTCTCTTCTGGTGTGTCTGTGGCTGTCGATGACTTTAAGGCCAGTAGGAGCTTTATGGTAAATTCACAGAATCTCTGCTGTGCTGTGTGAAAAGGGAGGCCTAGTAAAGCAGTGCATATATATAGTGCATATATATATATATATATATAATTGCTTCTGGTTTGTTGCTTGATGGTTGGCACTGTTAGCCTGTCTTGTGCCCATCTTTTGGGGAATACCCTCCTGTGTGATGGACCTTCTGGCAGGAGCTCTCCTCAGTAAAGGCCTGCCTTTTCTGAAAAGGAGGAAACTTACCCATTCCTATCAATTTTACCTATATCCTTTCCCACATTATCTCTTTGTCTCTCAGACCTGCTTTTGTGTCTCCTCATGGGCCTTCTGGTTTGTCAGGCCGACAGATTCTCAAGTGAACCAGTTCAGAGAGTGGCAGAGCAACCACTTCTGCTTGGTCCCGTGCGCTGTGCTAGCTGAACGGACACAAAGTAATCCCAGGGAAGGGTTCACAAGTGGGGATTTTTCTTTGTTTTGTTAGGTAGCACACATGGACTGGTTGACAACCACTGAAGGGGAGGTGGATAGACTGAAGGGTCTCTGCCTGTGCTAACGAGTGGTTGTGACTGGCTGAGTGAGTGTGACCTGGGACTGACTTGGCTGGATGTGCCTGCTCCTAGCCTCTGATACCCGCTTTTCAGATGTCCTGTAAGTGTTTATACTTGAACTTGCTAGAAGTTTCCATGCAGGTTTTAGAAAATACTGTTGAGGGTTTTGTGTTTTTGAAGGATTTTCCTGCAGGAGATGAGAACCAGCACCCACTGTTTCATTGTGTGTTTCTGTCTGAAATGATCAGAAGCCAGCAGCAGTTCCAGTGATTTAAAATAGTTCTTTGATAAGTTTAAGAATCTGTATAAATGGTATCATAGCTGCACAAATAGCAGTATGAGAAATTCCTGTCTTTATTGTATAATAATCATAACATAAAAATGCTGAGCTTTATTGCTGAAATGGAGTTGTGAAGTTGGTGGCCTGTATATGTGACACTTAATACTATTTAGAGTTTATTAGTATGGTACACATAGATCTGAACCCTCTCTGTGTTGAAACATTTTAATTGCAAGCACAGAAAGCACCAGTCTATGTTCAATAAAACTACACTGGATGTTATTGAAACCATGTTTTTTCTTTGGGTTCACACACCTGTTGGAAGAAATTCTGCACCACTTATAATATTATTAAATATAGTTTAATATAGTATTAACCAAACTGAGGCTTTGGGAAGAGAAGGTGACTACAGTAATGGTCCATTTTTAGTACAAGGGTTTCTCAGTGTTGCAAGAGACGCTTAATGAGGAAGGAGACCATGAAAGTAAGTGTATCAACCAAATTGGGTTAGTTCTTTTCTTTTATTGTTCAACTGTATTTCTTTAATGTTCTTGAGTAATATAGTTTTCCCAAAAGGAAACACTATAATTTTTTAATACTTTGTGGGTCACAAAATATCAAATGGAACTACGGGTGATTGACCCTCAGATTAGAAGACAACTGATAGTGAGCTATCACATTAAAGCTGCAGGTTAAGGGAAGCTGTTTTTTTACAGGAGACAGCCTTCTCTACTTAAGAAGCAATGCTTTTTCTTCACACATACTAGTCTTTAAAGTGTATAGCTTTGATCCATCATTCTCCCTGTGACTATAAAATACTTTTAATTGCTTATGTTTAGACATACAAAACCTGTGATCCTCCTAGCCCTACATGCCAGCAGCAGTTCCCTCAGTAACTTCGATTTTGTATCCAATTGTAAGGAACACAAACAATTGTGATGACAGCCAGTGACTCTTTGGTTTTTTTTTTCCCCTCAATTAGCTCTTAGATTTTCGTGATGGGGTGTTTTATCATCTTCTCTTAATCTAAGACTGGTGAATATACATCTTGATTTAAAACTTTCCATGTTTACTTACCCTGTTCATTGTCCCACTCGCATTCAGGAGTTTTAGTAGCTGTTTAAACTCTTTCATTAGCATTAGGATTATTTCCCGTGTTGAGTTTACTAGAGTAAGTGTAAAATATTATTTCTTTGACCCACATTTGGTTTGGCTCCTTTTAGCACTTTCAAATTATTTAAGGCATTCTGATAATCTCTGAAAATCCAGATGGCTCTGGAAATCTCAGCCTGGCACTTCACAATATCATTTCTTCAGTTTACACTGCCACCACAGGTCACAGTCAGTAGCTGGTGAATTCTTTCAGGTGTTCACACTGAGATATTTGGACATCTAGACTTTGTTTCTTCTTGAAATTTTATGCTGTTTTTGAATCTGATTCTGTGATCTGAGTCCCAAGCTCTGTGAACTTTGAGAGTAAGATTTACCTAATTTAATACCTTGTCAGTTTTTTTGCCATGTGGGATTCTTCTGGACAAATTGTTGAATATATTTGAATTCTTCAGATATGTGATCATTTCCTCAATGCAAGTAAAGGATTACCCTTCTCCCCCATACGTGTCTATGCGAAATCTGCATCTGTTGGCCACAAGTATTTTCAATTCCAAATTAAGGATACATACTACAAACCCCATGTTTATTTACAGGTAGAATGATGTTATATTTTTATGACACAGATAGGTCATGAGTATTCATTTTTGCCACCTAGCTCCAGATACCCATCATAAGAATGTAGCTGTTAATCTTACACTGATCTCTTTTCCTAAGCCTCAACAAGAAACTAGGGACCACTAAAAACATACTCCCTTTCATTAAAGAGGAAATTATTACCATATATTTTTGTAATAACCAGTAACATTTCAAATTACTCACATTTATAGCTTGTAATCAAGTTTATGTTTAACCTCTAATCCCCATGAAGTAGGTAATGACTGGTTTGTTAGTTAACCACTCATGGGAAGTTAAGGGCAGTTAACAATCTACCAAACCAGTCATTAACTACAGTAGTGACTGATTTCTCAGGTGTTATTGGTGTTATAAACTTCCCTCAATGGTTTGTAACAGAAATATTAATTTGTAAAGGAAAAAGCATATTTCAATTACTATGCTGTGACAGGCTGAAATATTTGGTAGTTTGATATTATTTCCTTTCTTTTCTTGACCCCAGCCCCATCTGTGCACTAATCAATATGCAGAAGAGGGGAGTGGTACTGGCAGTGGTCTTAGACTGAATGTAGGGACCTTCCAGAAGAAGCTCAGTGGCAAGTGTGTTAATAGGATTAGTAGAGACAATTATGGACAGCCAAGATTTCAAACACTCTTGGATGAGATTTCCTGCTGGTAGGTAAATATGTCCTTGGTAGCACTCAGAGCCTGTAGCAACGGTGTCATGGCACTGGTGTATTGTGATATAAATGAAAATTATTCAGCATGACACGTGTTTTAATTATGTGTTTCATTTCAATACTTTTTGTTCCATATTATAAAGCATCCTAATTAAAACATAGTGTTTCACAAGTGTCACTTTGAGGTAGAATGAATGAGTAGACTGTTTAGGTATCCCACTGAGGTTAAAAGTAGAGTCAAGCCAAGAATTTTCGTCACTTACCCAGGTTTGCTCTTTCTTTGGTTTAAATGCTTTAGTAATGAATTATCTAGCTGTTAAATACCTAATTTCTCCAGATGAATAGCTGCTAGCTTTTCTGA
Source organism: Passer montanus (assembly GCF_014805655.1). Taxonomy (NCBI): domain Eukaryota; kingdom Metazoa; phylum Chordata; class Aves; order Passeriformes; family Passeridae; genus Passer; species Passer montanus. The sequence continues at coordinate 2,286,998 of NW_024371149.1, read as the reverse complement.
TTCTAAAACTGTGCAGCAGTATGGGTTCATCCATCCAGCATGTGGGTTAATCAGAGCTAGCTTATACTACTAGTAATTAAGAACTTTCAGTAAATGCCTGGTACCTGATCTCACGTTTGCTGCATGTTCTAATTAATCTAAGACCCACATGAAGCTTAATTAAGTGAATCCTTTTTTGGATCCCAGGCTAGAGAAGGTGTTTGGTATTTTTGGTATGCCATGAGCTCTAAATTTACAAAAAAGTAGACTCTTGGAGTTTTGGTAGCTTTCATGCTGTCATATCCATGTTTTGTGTGTTCTATTGATCTTAGATTAAACAGTACTTTTTCCCTTTTTATGTGAGAGACAGCAAAAAGGAAAGGAAAAAAAAATAGTGAACATCTTTCTTCAGGATAAAAACTTTGATTTCAATACAGAAACACTTGAATTATATTTCTTTTATGATTTCCATTGAATCCTAGTCTTCCTAAATGGAGAAAAATCACTAACTTTGTCTTATATTTAGGATAGAAGGTATTAGCATGAAGCAGTTAAAGTTCTCTCTTGCTTCTCTTTTTGTTGTACTGTTTCTCACTCTGTTCTTCCTCTCTATATAAAATCTGCCAATTTGGCAGAATATTTGAAAATTTAAAATAAAATGTCGGAAACTGAGAGTACTCTTTTAAACTGACCTTCTGGTTTTAATGCACTCTCTTCTGTGGGTGAATTTTCCACACAACTATAGTAAATACAATCTAGATTTTGAAACTGAATTTGCAAATTTCCCAGTGTGTTCTGGGGTGTTTTTTTTTTTTTTTTTAGGGAAACGTTTTCTCTACTGGAAAGCAGCCTCACTGAGCCAAAACATCCAATCTTATGAAGTGTAGGATGTGTGAGTCTTTCCAAACCAGGATGTGTATGTATGGCAGCCCCTGCTTGGGAACAACATCCATACAGTTCCTCAAGCTGCTGGAAGCTCCTCAGGTGCTTGCAGTTGATGTCTGCTGCAGCTGTTTGTTCCGTGGGGATGGACCTCAACCCAAGGGTGCTGGTTTGATCCGCTCATTTCGTGCAGGTCACCGAACAGCTGTCAGGCAGTAACAGCTCCAGGTCACAGCCAGCCTGGCCCACGTTTGAACCACTGACCGAGAGGTGACAGGCATTTTCCAGTGCTATCAATCCCCTCAGACAGCAAGTCCCCCTCGCAGGCTTTCCACTGGAATTTCCACCAGATAATTGTGTCTGTGATTACCTTTAATGTAGCACCAGATCCTGTATAAAAAATATCTCTCTGACCTGTCAATGGAAGTTCTTTGATTTGTATTTAGCAATATAAAGCACCACTTTATAAAACATCACATTTTTTATACCTTGGGTATTATATAGGTTAAAGATAGCCGTACTCCAATTGTAGGTTTGCAGTTACAGGCTGATCTACTGTACTGTATGTCCCTTTGGGGAAAAGAATGTGAGTTCCAGCCACAGATTATCAGGAAATTCCAGCCAAACTGCAATTGCATTGTGGTAATGCAGTGCTTTGTTACTGAGCAGGTTAAGAACTGGTATTCCCATTATGTAGCATATCATGAAATGAATGTTATTGTTAAGCATAAGGACAGGATGCATTAGAGGTATCTTTTATTACACAGTCTTCATTATAAAAGAGCAGCTAGTGCTAAAGTGTTATCCGAGTGATAGGTAGAGGTACATTGTTCTTGTGCTGCTGTCTCTGATTAAGACTAGGATAATGCACGGTTCCTGCCTTTTATGTCCATCAGGAAACAAGACAGACCAAGGTAAAATAGATGAACATATGTTGGCAAAAGATTAAAAAGGCCAGTAGTGAAGTCCATTAATAATTCTCATGTTTAGGATTTGCTTGGTACTGTACTTATAGAATCTACAACATTTAATCTCTCTTCAGAAAGACCAGCTGAGAGAACCTTTTTTACTCCTCTGAGTGATAGGCCTAGATTTTCGGAGGCAGCACATTTGTCTGTCAGAGCTCTTGGCTGGTGTCGTGATTTAGTTTCCGTCAAATGATGCTGGTGTCCGGCTGATGATATAGCCTTGCTGGATATGGGGAAATTTGTTACCTTTAGCTTTGACAGGAAGATAATTGCTGATGGTTAACAGAACTGTGCAGAATCCATTGGTTTTGCAGCAACACAAGCAATGGAATCTGCCTCAAGAAGTCAGTCTTTTCACATAAACTTCTGTATTCTGCTTCTTCACAAGACTTTTAAAATTTCTTGTTGCTCCAAAGTGTATCTTTGTATTGGTAGCTTTTGAAGCTTATTGACCTGAATAGAAACAACGCATCTTGCAATGACCAAGACTTGATGATGTAACGTCTCTTTTTTTTAATCTTTTTTTTTTTTACTTTATTTTTTAAGCACAGCACTTGTGATCTTTCTTTGATTAAAACAGTTGCTAAAAGGAAGGGAAGAGTTGCCAATTGCTTGTCTTTGCTAACTAAAACCATGTTCTGTGTATATAACTTGTTAAATGTAAATGATGAAAATATTAAAACTGGTCTCAGAGTTGAAGGGAAATAGGAAAAAAGATAAAGCAGTAAATAGTTAAAAATATTTTAAAATGCACTTAAAATGTTAGAACTGAACTTAAAGGAATTCCTGTAGATTGGTCATGGGCCATATTTTGTGATCACTTTCTTAATTTTCAAGTTTTGTTTGTGGGCAAAGACTTGGTTCGATTTTTGCCAGAAACGCTATATTCTTTGCAACATTTAACCACTATATCAGTATGCCTTTTTCCAGATATCTTGTAGGGATAAAATAATCTTTCCTGTCTCTGCCTGCTTACTTCTCAGGTCTGGACTATGAGATACAAAATTGCCTGAAAAGCTTCTTCCATTCTTCCTCCCCCATATGACAGTGAAAAATAAATTGGTTTTTAATAGCGGGAGAAGCAGGATCTATAAATGGAGTGACCAGCAATATCATCTTACTCATCTTATTGGTAATATTTTTTAATAGTCCTGGACTTCTTGAATCCTTTAAACAAAGAGGGATTAGGCTGATATTAGTAAATATCTCTACCATAGCTCTTTTTCCAAGAGGGGAATTCTGACAAAAATAGAACAACATTAGGCTCACGCAGAGAGGATTATCTGGTCTCTCACAATATAGGTAATATATGCAGTACTTTGCTCCTAAAATGACTATTGATTCTGGGGTGTTCACCTTTAAAAGGTTTATGCTTGGATTAACTGAAAACCAGACTCACCTTCATACATACTTTTCTTCCCAGTCACTTTTCTTCATAACTGCTTCCAGACATTTATCCACACATTACCTTCATCACTTCAGTTTCCAACAAGTGTCCTCACATGCTGCTTTCTTTTGGCTTTGTTTTGCCGTCTTTACGAAGGGTAGGTTTCCCTGCACATATTTTTAAACCCATGTTCTTTGCTCACTTTGGGCTATTTGCCAGTCTGTGTTTTTTCCTTTGGCTGCCTACTTTCCTCTGTTCCAGTCTGCAGCAGCTGTGGATGCAGAGCTCAGAAAGCTCAGGTTCCCCTTGCACGTGTGAGCAAATTTCCTTCTGCATACCTTAAACTGGCAAGCCAGAAAATGTGAAGATTCTGGTAACTGCTAACGTTTAGCTTTCATGCCTGTATCCTGTATTCATGTCTTGGGAGGAAAGAGATTCGGGATTAAACCACCTTTTTTTTTAATGTTATTTTTAAAACAATCATATAGTTTGATTCCCTATCGTGTTAAGGAAAAGGGAAATTCACAAAGTAATTTGAATTTCTTGGTATTGAATTAATATATATTTTTATACCAGCAGTGGATTGCTACAGATTTTCTGTAAACCTTTTGTGTAAAAATTAGTTGCCACTATGCATTAATTTCCCAACAGAACTACAGTAAGTTGTTTGTCATTGTAGTCCAACATGCAGGAAGTATTTCTTCACTGTGGTACCAATGTTTGTAAATGCAGTGCTTTCTCTGTCATGGAGCTGTGTTTGTCAGGACTCTGCTCTAAGATTCTGGCCTAAGAAGTCTGTAGCTGACCCACAGCTCTCGAAATGCCCTCACATCTACCTTCTGTGGGGCTGCTTTAGTAGTTAAGAATATAGAGGTTATGGTGTGAAGTGATGGAACAATGAGGATTTCACTGAAAGTGCCATGCAGTAGCACCTCAAATGTAATGATTTTTAAATAGCTTATGGGAAGAAAGGAAACAGTGTTTTATTCAGTGAGATGTCAGCAAGGTCTAAAATTAGAGAAGTTAGTCTGAAACACCTAACCTTTCTCCTGAAAAACAAAGAATGTTTAAATTGCATGTTGTGCCTCAAAGTTTCAGTCCCCTCCCAGTGCCCCTCTCCCCCTCAGCTCTGCATCATTTTATTTTCTTTACTTGGTTTTACCACTGTATGACCTCGTGTTGTATTTTTTCTGAATGACAATGAAAGTAATTGAAAATATTGATTGGCAGTACAGTTAAGTTGTCAACACAACCATTTAATTTGTCAGGAGGACTTGTTAAATTGTCAAAAATCATATAAAAAAACTCCTTCAGTCACTGATGATATACATTAGAGATGTTCACGAATCAAATGGCCCATTTTTGAGATAAATGTTGAAGAAAAATTCTGAAATGGCTTTCTCCAGACTTTTTTTTAAGGTCAGATTAAAAAAGAATACCCAGAAAATACCTGGCTGGCAAACACATTCAGTAGAGCACCTGGACGTGGTGTTACTTATTTTCCAACAGCACTCTTACATACTTTGTATTTATGACAGTCTGGATTGAAATTTGGCATTACTTCTGCAGCAGGTGTGTTTATTTCAGTGGTTTGTTTTAATGTTCAGGAACTTTAATCTCAGGTTTTATATGTAGGCTCTACCAGAAAAGACAATGCTATTAGTGTTTTATGAACCTTATCTTTGTGTTTGGATAAATATTGCATTTTGTCAACATGAAAGTATGCAGAAATCTTCTTGCACATAATTTGAATCTGTACACTTAATCTTGGATACTGGTGCAGCTTCAGGTGTGCTACAGTTATAATGAAATTGTGCCAACTTCTCTGTAGTGTCCTGTTTTTTCTTTCTTATTGTAATGGCATTTTGAACCATAGGTGAGATTTCTCTAGTCTGTCTCAGGCAGTTATTTGCACAAATCTAACCAATTTATTATGCAACTTAGAGGGAAGTGTTCCCACTGACCCAGGGCATTTTTGCAATTCTCCTAGAGTTTTCCTTTTCTTGGGGCTGGTGGTACTCCAGAAGTATCGCATGTTCTCATTTTCCACTGGTTTTGTAAAGACGAGAGGCAGAAATAAAAATGTGTTTATTCATTCTTCACCATTATAAATCTGTGATACTTCCTACATTAGGATTCAGGTAAAGGAAAGTTTTCAGCTTTCAGTCCCACTAGTTCACAAAATGATAGATTTTGTTATAAAAATGTTACAGAAAAGTATTTTTTAAAAAATTTACTGCAAAACTAATTAGAGTAATTATTTTCTCTTATATCTTTGCATTTGGTCCATGGTACTGAAGAGTCTCTACATACAAAGGGTGCTAAGAAATCTAAGATTATACTTAAGAAATTCTAGGAGCCACATTATAGGGTCAGAATTTGTATAGTGTAAAACAACAATATTATCAAGACTTTCTGAAGTGTTAAGGGATGTTGTGACCTCAGTTGTGGGGATTTGTAAATGAGTTCATGGTCCATATCATCATGTGCTCCTAAATGAAAATCATGTGGATGTTGCTTGCTTTTCTCTGTTGATGAATATTAAAAACAGTATTCAAAGTCTTAAAGATGTTTTAGACTCATTTTGCCAATGTAAACATGAAATTTACATCTGTATTTTTTTTTTCTTCTCTGTCAAGCCTATGCCCTTTCTTTTCTATCTGAAGGGATGTTACTTATCTGGCAAAAAAATCAAGTAGGTTTAATGTGTGGAGTTTTGCAACTCTCATCTACTTTGCAAATTTGTTTTTGTAAGTATTTCGGGATATAATGCATTACATAAATATATAAATACACATAATTCATTATTACAGCTTATATTAATTGAATAAAAAGATTTCTCTTTTTGTATTAGAGCTGTATGCTAGTTTGTGAAAATACTAGTATTTTAAATGTGCCTATAGTATTTAGAACAGCCACTGGCTTTTAATAAAATAGACTGTTCAATAATGAAACCCATTTCTCTAAGCAATCATTCTTCAACATAAAGAGCCATTAAAAAGAAAGCAGAGATGGGATGCTCTGCAGCTGGATTTAGGAACATGGAAGACTGATAAATAAATAAATAAATAAGCCCAAAGCACAGCAGTGGGGTTTAGGGAATAGTTAGCAATAATATCTTAGGTCAGAGAAATTCCACTTTATCACATCATTGTGTTAAATAAAATTTTCTGAAATATGGTTTTGCTGTTTGAGGTTATAAAAAGTCTCCTTCTGTCTTCCCCCACCATAGAAAACCATACCATCCTCACTGTGACAGTCCATGCCTCTCCTGCTCCCAGTAAATACATTTTTAAAACCCTACAGTATTATAAATACAATTGCCAATATACTTTATTTATCAACTATCATTTAAGAAAAAGCTTGCATGTTTTATAAGCATGCAAAATTAGCCATCTGTTCATTATATTGGAGATTTTTACATTTTAATTATGATTTGTGATGTCCAAATTATAGGTCGGTGTGTATGCCTTTGTTGCAGTGGCTTTCTCTCAACTATCAGTTCATTTGAGCTGTAATATTACTTTCTTCTAATAAAATTTTAAGCTCATCAAGTCAGGACAGGAAAATTGTCCATGGATTGGTCTCCTACTGAGCTCTGAGTATTAAGAGGGGGGCCGGGTGTCTTCAGCATTGTTCATTCTGCTTGCAGGTTGCAAGGAAGCTTTGTGCCACAGAGAAGCAGCTCTAACCTGAATGTTGGAGGATCCTGACCTTAATTGTTCAGGACAGGGACAATGAATCCTGATCCTTGGAACAGTCTTAGCTATTCTGGGAAATGTAGTCATCTCAAAGTATGACAGTTTGGTTATTACTGATTAGACGTGATTCAGATGCAATTTCCAGGGATCAGTAATTAACATACACCATCTACAAGTAATATTTTTTCAGGGTCATATTCTGCAGGGACCTTGGTTAGTTCAAACCCGTAAGTCACTGCGTTCATTTTAAATATTGGATGGATGTTGGTACAAAAGCCTACAACTTCTTTTTTTTCTTTTATTTTTCCTCTCCAAGTGGGTAGGCATACCAAATTACTTATGGAAAAGCTAATACAGCTGAAGGTATTACATAGCAGAGTGTGCTGACTAACATTCTCCTGGGAAGTGCTTTCAATAGAACACACCATAAATCCGTTATTTATGAAAAGAGTTCTGTTTCTCTAGAGGTGTAATTTCTTTACTGTTGCCAAAAAAGTATGTAGCAGTCTTTATTTCTGTAAATGTCTTAGGCTGAGTAAATTCTGAATTTGTGATGCTTTGAAGAAAAATGGCATAAGACATTCCCATAATAGAATGGGGGAATTTTGAAAGTGCCAAAAGACACATACCTATGGAAAAGTTGGGTGTCTTGCTTTTAGAAGATAACCCAAGGTGACAACTGGACCTTAGAGTTCATTGGCTAAAAGGAAATGTGAGCATGGCAAGTGTAAGGGAATGGTTGTGAATGCTTTTAGAAGTGATGTGGAAGAAATTGATGTTTCTCTCTAGCCTTGGAGTTTCCAATAAGCTTCCAAAAACTAATTGTGTAGTGCAAGGTATATATTTAGTACTAAAATTATACTACTGAAATTCTTTTGAGGATTTCCCTTCCTGCATATTTTTGGATGCAGTATGCCCTGTTGAACATTTTCAACCTGTAAAATGTGAAATATTTTCTGATAAGTGACCTTTCACGTTGCAGGTGCACAGTACTTTGCAAGGCTTATTTCTTTTTAGGAGAAGTGGAGAAAAAGTGCTTGAACTCTAAAAAATGTTGGAGATGGAGCTATACCCATTTGGCTTTTGTAGTTTCTTTCCAGTTTTTGAACAGGACAGATAAATATTGTATGCTAACCTGAGGTGCACAGGCTTTCAGTCTACTAAAACTGCAGATCTTAGCATGATTCCTTGTTGTTCTTGTAACCAAAAATGCTTACTTTGCTCAGAACAGCCAGTTCTATTAAAAAAAAAATGTAGCATATATTCTGTTCTGTGTTCTCACTAGTATTTAGAGAACAGAGAAAAGCCATTTCTTTGTTCTCTACATACTGTAGATACTTAATTGTAAGCATTTTGCATGCATGAAGTGTGTCATTTTTATGTAATACTTTGCATTTGAGGATTGTGACTAATCATTCCTTCTGTCCATCCCTGATATTTTCTACTTACCATGTAAAACTTGAGATAAAAAGGTGGACTCTTGCATTAGAAAACTTGTCTGAATTTTATACTGGGGTCAATTTCTACCCCTGTGTCAGGCTGTCATGACATCTTCCAGAAGTCTTTTAGTTTCTTGCACCCAGTTTTCACTGTTTAAAATGCAGCTATACAGCTAAAATGTCTATTTATTGTCAATTTTTTTATACTGTGCTGATATTTATATGTAGGTCAGGGTTTTGTTCTTACATTCTGGGTTTGGCCTCTTCAAATGACTGCGGCCTTGGTCCCAGAGCGTAACGCAAACCACAGGCTGACATCTATAAAGAGGTTTTTGTCTTTGAGGCACCTAGATAGTACTCACAGCAGGGAAGGCACTCAAGAAGCTGGCAGAGTAACAAATTAGTATTTGTCTACATGTTTATGTCTGTGGTTAAATAATAAATTAATTTTTTTTGGTAGTTGTTTCTAAATCTCATACCAACAATGTTTTAGACAAATAGCATTCTAATGTGCAGAAGACCTTGTGCTGTTAGGTTTGCTTGTTTGTGAATGACTGATCCATTGCACCATTAAAAAATATAGTTAACTCCGTTAAGTGAAATGGCACAATAAATTTTGAACTCTTATGGAATGACTGTTTCACTCATCATTGATTGCTATTTACTTATTTATGTTCATCAGTTACTCTTTGTGTTGTCATTCTTTTATGGCTATGTCAATGTGATAAAATCGTACATCTAGCTGTCTCTTGCATCCCTACTTACAAATTCTGTACTACATTTTTCATTGTGTCTTATACTTTTATATCAGCTGCTCACACAGGTGCTGCTTCTTCCCTTTAGGAAAAAGGTATCTTCCATCAAAGTATTTAGTTATAGCTTCCTTACTTGTGACTGTCATTTTCTGAAGAAGGGGCTCCAATGTAGTTTCTGGTTTCTTGTGGAGTGTCTGGGACCCATTAGCCTGTAAGTGTCAAAAAGTGACAAATTAGCGATAGTGACTCACACTTTTGCTATCTATACCTGGAAGTGAGTTTAAACTACTTTCATCTCCTTTTCATATGATCTGCAACAAAATTCAGGTAAAAGCCATCTTCTACACTGACTCTAACTCTTTAGTCTTTGAACCTGCGACTTGGTGACGATACAGTATTGCATTAATTTTTGCACCATTTAGTCTCCTTATCTAATGGCACAGGCTTAGTCTTTGTAACTAACAACAATGAAGGGTGCCTTTAAGAAATCTCCAGTGAGCATTGAGGCATTACAGATTAGGTCAGTAGAACTGCTGCTAGGTTGAGCATGATGGATGAGTGGGAGAATGAGTTTCTGCCGCACAGTATTGTGAAATCTTTTCATTGTCACCAACGGGCCTATGAGGGGCTGATGAATGAGGGAGCAAGTGTCAGAAACGCCCTTCCTTGCCCTGGTACACTTTTAATATCTCCCAGAGCTACAGGATGAGTATTGATAAAAGTAAAGTTTAAAAATAACCATGGAGTGATAGGTAGCAATGATTTAAGGAGAAAGTGGCAATGGGGTTAGAGAGGGTTCATTTTGTAAAAGCACACAGAAGAGAGGAAGCTGAACTATGTGGATCAGAGAAGGAGCAGTAGGCTTTTTATAAAAAGTTAATGTGATGAGGATGACGAGTTCCTTGATGGATGAGTTACTTCCATCTGGTTGCAGTATATGTAATAAATAGCTGTGCTCATGTTTGACCTCTCCCCACTTATCAGGCACATCTTTGTCTTTTGGGATATCCAGGAGGGAACTGTCCATTACAGTCAAGGGGAAGGGGCAAGAAGGAGAGGAGAGTGACTAACATAGGGAGCTTGGGAGGTGGTAGGGTTGAATATACAGCAGGTGGAAGTGATGTCAAAATTTTATAGGGTGAGCAAGACAGAAATAGTTCCATTACTTCCTGTGCAGTGTTATTTTAGAATAGGTAGCATATTTTTAAACAATTTCCTGCATAAAAGTCTTGCACAGTTGGATTTTTCTTGTTCTAGTTTTGTAGATTAAGACATTTTTTGCCTTGATTTCTGTTTTTATCCACATTCTTTTTTTTTGTGTCTTTTCCTGGGGAAACTTGACCAAAAAAATTGTGTTCCTTGGTGTAAACTCTTAAAGGGAGGGTAGTAAGAGTTCTAGCTTATTGATAGAACATGTCTCTGCCTTTGGAAACATTTAGCAAAGCAGATGTACTGGAATGAGCCAAAAAGTTCTTTTGCTTGTAATGAAGAATTTCGTTCTGGAAAGAAATAGTTCATTATACCTTAAAAAAATGTGCTCAGAAACCAAAATGTGGTGTTAGACTCTGCAGTATTTTCAAAGCCTTCAAAAGTGATATGAATTTCTGTTTTTCTATCGATTAAGCTAGAAATGGTATGTCAATACAAAGACTGAGGGAAGAACCTGCGTGAATCATGTGAGTGTAAGGAAGTCCAGGTCTTGCACTGCAAATGTTAAAACTAATGTTTTCCTGCCTGTTTGTTGAAATACATTTTTTGTTTGCTTGTTGTTTTGGTTTTTTGTACCCCTCACAGACCAAGATTTCTTCTTCCCTTCTATTTCATGCAAAGCGGATTGCATAGTTCTGGAGAAATTAAATAAAAGGACTTCAAATGGCTTAGCATTTATTTTAACACATGGCTTTGCATGAAACTTATGTCTGAACATATTTTTGAGCTTTTTTTCCCCCATACTGACAGTCAAAGAGTTACATGTTACCTAATGCTAATATGAATTTGGCATCACATGTTGTAATGGCCCTTATGAAGCCACTATGATGCCTGCTCGGAAGGGATATAAAGTGCAGACATATCTGCTTGCTCAGTGATGGATCTAGAATATCATTAAATTCATTTAAAAAAATCCTTTTGGAAGACTGTGTTTATTCAGGACAGGGAGGGGGTTACATTTTGAATTTAGTTTCAATTTAATGTGTAAAGAGTAGAAAAATAATTGCTAAAATTAATTTTCAAGTTATGTGATAGAAAATGTTACCCTTAAGGATGTACCCTCTTGCACAAGTGTGTATATTTTGTATATGTAAGGGCATTAAAATGCTTAGTGGTGCTTATGGGCTGTAGTCTTGGAGTCCCAACTGTACTTGACAGTAGGCTGAGATTCAGTCGTTGAGAAACAGAAGTTAAAATCAGTTTTCTCCTGAATTACCTTCATTCAATGTTTATGTGGCAGATTTCTTCTGTGAAAATAGTTTCCTTTGCCTTTAAAGTTGGTATAAGAATGAAGCTGTTTTACGTTTCCTGGTTGAATAGCAATTCTTTTTCCCCTAATCCTTACAATTGCCATACTGTCTTCTCTCCTAATATTCTCCCAGTCTATTGTGTTTCTTTGCACTTTGTGAGATGTCTTTCCTGCCTAGCAACTGTTCTTCAAAGGAATAATGGTAATTACTTCAATAGTTTTAGTTAAGTAGCAATACTAACCTTGCATACCATAGTAGTAAAAAAATATAGTATTAATCAGCTGAGGGTATCTAAGAACAACATCCTCCTGTGGAGGCGATTGTCTGTCAATATTTTCTTCTTGTAGTCACCTCAGAGAGGCTAGTGTTCAGTATCCCCTCAGTATTCTGCAAGTCAGAGAGTTTCTCTGGGTTCCCTATGTGGTCAGTGGGCACCAGCAGGCTCCTTGAGTTCATAGCAGAAGCCCGTCTTCTATCCCTTGATTCCAGGGCAAGTTCTATTACGTTTAAGCACAGAGAAAGCTTGAGGGAATTACTGAGATAGGCTGTGAGGGAAGGGCTCAAAGCACCTTTTTAGCACCAGTTGCTTGGGCTCTGCATGCACACGGGCTACTGTGCATGTGCTGGAGGGGCAGAGGAGAGCAGAAGACAACGTCTGCAGTGCCATTTTCTCCTCTGCTTCTCCTGACCAGCTGGAAGGGTATGTATGGAAAGGTGTGTTTGCTTCATAATCTCACTGTCATTGTGGAGGTTCTTGATGAGAACTGATTGTGGCTGCATTCTTGCCATACTGATTGTTGATCTGAGCAGACACAAGCTCGTGTCTACGCCTAGAGAGAAATTAAGATCTTAATAAGTGGAGATCACTGTTTCTGTGAGTATATCTGTGATGCACATCTTGTGTTTCTCTTCCACCATGAAGCAATTCTTGTTCACCAGTCTTTTAAGAGAAGATTTAGAGAGGCAGCCTAGTAATTTTTGTGGGTTTATTATCTCCAAAATATTTTGCATGAGCAGGGCTCTAATTCTGTGTGAATAGACACACACTTTGAACATTCAGCAACTAAATTCAAATTAAATCCAACTGTTGTGACTGTATCCTTTTTAATTAAATTTGTTTGCACAGCAAATATGCTAATGAATTTAATAGCTACTGGTTTGCTTTCATCATTTAAGTCTTTGGTATATTGCATGTAATTTCCCAGTAATGTAGGTCTGCGTAATGATTAGCACTGATATTTACCCCATTTTATTAATGTTAGTTTTACGACAGTGCTGGAGATA